>NW_005871059.1:5797323-5843169 GCF_000147115.1 Myotis lucifugus | reverse complement strand
ATCCGCTCCCTGATGCACCTCCTGGTCAAGTCCCCACAGGGGACACAGCATCAAGTCCCCGCCCACCCATGTGTGCCTCCCAGCTCAGGCAGCCCCACCCACCCGCATGCGCCTGCTGCGCATGCAGCCTCCTGGTGATCGCTCGTTGCGGCGTGAGGGCATGACGACCACATAGGCTTTTATTAGTATAGATGTCACCCCAATAAATTCAATTTTTAAAAAAGATTGAAACAGAAAAAAAAACCAAAAACTGTTTGTTTGTTTTTTAAAAAAAATAGGTAAAAGGAAAAGAAAGCTTTGCTATCCCAAAAGGGGAAATTGGTTTGAAAGCAGCCTATATAACTTAGGCCTCAAAGTACACTTTTCCCAAGATAGCCAATTACTACATGAAACAGAATAACTTAGAGAGGTTAAATCATAAAGCCATAGTGATGGTTGGTGCCTATTTCAACCTATTTCATGTAGCTGGAAAATAAAAGATGTATAAACAATTAAAAGTTGGTTTCATGTGAAGTTTAAGAAATAGTTTCAACAATTAATTCCATCCTATATAATAAAACCCTAATATGCAAATCGACCGAACTGCGGAATGACCAGTTGCTATGATGTGCACTGACCACCAGGGGGCAGACAGTCAACCCAAGAGCTGCCCCTTGGTGGTCAGTGCGTTCCCACAGGGGGAGCCAGAAGCCCTGAGCCGGTGAGCGCAGTGGTGGTGGCAGGAGCCTCTTCTGCCTCCGTGGCAGCGCTAAGGATCCCTTGGGGGAGTGGGGGGTTGGACATCCCCCAAGAGGTCCCAGACTGCAAAAGGGTGCAGGCTTTGCTGAGTGGGCTGAGGGGACCACCCCCCCGCCCAATGCACAAATGTCGTGCACCGAGCCTCTAGTTTTTGAATAAAGTTCAATCGAGTATTTGCTGAGTGCTCATTATGTACTCAACACTGTGCTATACTTAAGGAGAGAATATAAAAGAAGTATAAATCAAATCATGATCTTTAATTTAGTACAGATAATAAATTATGTTTTGGTTTCTTCAATCGGAGCACATAGAGCAGACTACACCCGTCTCTCCCCACTAAGTCCCCATCCCTAATTACTCTGTTCCAAATCTAGGAGAGAGTAAGAAATATGTTTTAAAGAGACACTTAAGAAATACACAGCCCCTGTTTAAAACTACTACAACAGCAACAACAAAACCATCAAGGAAAATTTCAGTTGGCCAGAAATTCTGAGGAATTCCTAAGGACGATGCACAGGGAATCAGACAAAAGCAAAATGGTGGTGTGAATTAGCACCAAAACATGGGGCATCACCAACAGGGCTTCCATGCATAATGGTGACAGAGCTGGTAGTAGACCTCAAAGTAGGTCCAGGGCTACAAACACAGATAATAATGGAGCAATAGAGTGGGAATTGGCAGGTCCTTACCTGCCCTCTCCTTCACAAAGGCAAGATAGCTGTGGTGGGGGTATCTATCCTCTGGGGGAACAGTGCCTAAAGTGGAAAGACATCCATTGTTACTGAGTACAGAAGAATATCATAAGACAATGGACTCTGCCTATAGAGAAATTTCCCCCATTATCAGTGAACAGAATAGAAAACTAGGCCCAGCAAAGGCTTCTGAACCTCCCCTTATATAAACTGTACAAGCCAAAAGAATGAAAGTAAAGTAGGAATCTGAACTGCAAAGATAAGCTCACAATCAACAAACATTAAAGGATCTTCAACAGGAAAATAAATCAACAAAGACAAACTTTTACCCAAGGAAACAGATGAAGCAATCTAAGTAGGACTTTATAATACATACTAGTACAATCAACATCCACAGATCAGTGTGTCTCAAACTCCACTGCACATTAGAATCACCTGTGGAAACTTATAAAAATCCTAATGCCCAGGTACTATCCTAGCCAACTAAACCCAAACTGAGCATACATTTATAACTCAAAAAAAATCAATCAATCACATTTTGGTTGACTCTTTTCCTACAGGATCTCTATCCAGGAATAATAAGCTACTTATAACCATAATGTTAATCGGCAGCTAATATGTCAAGTACTGGTATATCTCTAACCATATTCCAAATCCATCTCCTGGTTTTCTTCATACCACATGAATCCCACCTTTGATGGTTCTACTTAATCTTCCCCTTAAATAACAGTATTTGTGTAAAACATAATTATATGAAATTTTCTATATGGACCGAACTTTTACTGTCCTGCATTTTTAAATGTAAATTCCTTTTGCTTGAAATGCTCTTTCATATTTTTCTGTCGCTGTCCCAATCTTCCCCCCCAAACCGTCCCTGACCAGGCCTGCTGAGTTAAGAGCCTCTCCTACTTGATCCCAACTGCTACAGTGTTCTCAACGGTTTGACTATGAACTACATGAAAACTAGGCAGCAACAGTATCCTATTCAGCATTGTACCTCCAATGCCAAGTCAGTGCCAGGATGGAAATGATATACAAAATAAAGTGAAACAAAGATCTCTAACTCCATGAATGCCCTCCCCTTTTTTACGGACCTAGTAGTACTTACTCACATTTCTTTTTGGACTCACATCTCTTAACCACATTCTAGAAGACTAGTGGTAAAGTGAAACTATTCTTTATTATTTCTGGTCCAGAATGAGACAGAAAAAACTGACTGACATGTAGCTTTAATAATAATAAAAAAAAAGACTGCCAGAAAAATAAAATCTTAAATTAATAAGACAATAAGACAAATGAATATCAATTAAACTTAAATTCATATTCCCCCCTACCACCAAATTATAATCTCATTAAAGGACACAAATCCTGAATTACCACACATGTATGGCAGGAGAATACATCTGCTATATGTCTAGGTTCAAGGTGAGCCCTATATAATCAAAGCCCAATTGTTACTGATAGCTGAAAAGTTCTCAAAAATCCCTAACATTACCACAGTCTTTTCCTGTGTTGATAACTCCAGCAGGATGAGAGTATTTTTATCTGTTGAACCCTAAAAGATAAGTTAGTCACATAAACTTGAAGAAATGCTTTCATAGGAAGCTTTTTTCACCATCAGATTCTGTTTCCCAAAATCTTTCTAGCCTGAACTCTTTATAAAAGATTTTTAAACAATAATTCTGTAAGTACAGTTCTTAGACTGACCAAAAAGAGGATGTATATGTAATAGCATCTTTCAAAAGTAAACTATTTAATTCTCAACTGCCAGCTTATTGGCTAACTCCAAGGAGCACGGGCTATCCAGCAAAGGCACACTTCGCCCACTACTGCTCACTACTGTTCTGTTTCTAGCATGGAAACATAAACCAACTAGTCTTTTTGGTCACAGTACCGGTATCACAGGACATTTCTATTCAGGGGAATGTCATCATTTTGGCTATTTACTCGGCAGAATAATTAAAAATAGCTGTAACGACTAAAAATTATTTTAATTTTGTTCAGTTAGAGCCTCAGTTAATTTAAATACAAGTTGGAAAACACCAAACATCTAGGATTTCTGCCTCATGGCCAATGGCAAGTCACTGAGAAAAAAGGGCACAAGCTGAACAGTCATTATTTAATAATACTGCCTCTTTGACAGTGACCATCCATCATCAGATAACACAACATAAACCCAGCAACTACCACGGAGTCACAATGTACAACGTGCAAGGATGGCTTTGAATACGAATGTAATTAATCTGGCTCCAAAGGTAAACTGAGAAGTTTCAGACTAACTTGGAAGCCTCGGCCTCCCCTTCTGCTGCATTCCAACCTCACGCACCAAGAAGCTAGGCAGCTGCCCGGTTCCAGCCTCCGGGGGCAGGTCTGCGGCGAGTGGCGATGCCCACTGTTTGCTTCCGAAAGACTCAAAGGCGGTTCGAGGAGTCCCAGCAGGGCTGTCAGCGCCCGATGGCTCCCAAGCAGCAGGCCGAGCAAACCAGCCACCTCGCGGCCCAGGAGCGCGACAACAGCTCCTCGGACGCTCCAACAAAACACTGCAGGCCCAAGCCCCCCGGGGAGAAACACAGCCTCCTTCCCACGACCCCCGTCCTCTCCCGGAAGCCGGGGCGGTCCGGTCCAGGGGCCCGCAGGTCTGCGATGGGGAAGGGCCGGGGAGACTCGCGCTGCGGCACCCTCGTAGCCCTTCAGCTTCCCGGACTCCAGCACAGCTGGGTCCAGCCTCCTCCGGGCCCCAGTCTCCGTCCAGAGTTACCTTCCATAGCCGCCCTCTGACCCGTGACCCTCCACCATCTGAGCGCCTACCTAGGCAGGTTCTCAAAGCCTCTGCACCAAGGCCCTCTAGGGTCCCCGCACCTCCAGGGCACGCAGTCGCCACCCACCCAACATCGGCCTGCGGTGGGCACGCGCGCTCCCCCAGGTTAGTGTTGGGCGTCCCGGGGGAGACTGAACCCACAGTTCCTACCTGCTGGGTGCGCGATGGAGCGCGGGGTCAAAGCGTACGCGCACGTCGAGTTGCCCCGCCCCCTTTCTCCGGCGGTGACTTCAAGAGCCTCTTCTGCGCAGGTCCACACGGTTGAAGCCTGTGACGGGATGCCGCTGGAGTATCGCGATAGCTCTGCCCACAGCATTCGAGGTGACAGGATTGGCTGGAACCTCTAGGCAGGAGGCGGGCTCTACGCAAATATAAATAAGAGCGGCTCTCCCAGCTGAAGGGGCGGGGCTTCCTTTGAAGCGAGTGCCGGTTGCCTTTTGTGAGTTTAATAAGAAAGGCAGAAAAGAATTCTGCAAACGCACTTCTTCTTCTTTTTTTTTTACTTGCTTCTAGAAAGCAGGCATTAGTTAGGTACTGCGTGAAGCTTATCTTCCTCCAAAAAGTTACTCTAAAAGACTTTCCAGGGAAATGTGAGTACACTTTTTCAGTTGAGAGAAAAAAACTACTTGTGTTGTGCTGAAGGTGGCCGACCAACACTTTTGCCTATTTTCCTTCTCTTCACTGAGAGGTCGCCTTTTTCTCATAGACGTAGGCTAAGGCTTGGTTCACTTCGCATAACTCCGAGAGGCTTCCTCGCCAAGAGCCTTTAACTAACCGCCAGCAACCAGCAGGCACTGGGGGATAAATGAGCCGCTGAGAAGGACTCACCCTTACACTTGGAGGGGCGACTCAGCAGGTGTGATCACAGAAGCACAAAAGTAAGTTCTTGCCAAAGGGAGTTGTAGTTGCGGAGACAGTCCATATCCTGCTTTGTACAGAACTTCATCACAGACCTCTAAGGTAGTCTGCAAGAAGCCATTTACATAAACTAAACCCTGTAAAATTCTATGCAAATAGTTACTTTATCCCAGGTTTCAAGAGACAAGTTGAAAAAGTAGAGCGAATGCTGGAGCGGTGGGAAGGCAGAGCCCCTCCACATTGGCGAACCTACCATTTTACTAAGTACAAGACATAATGGAACCTTTCCTTTGGAAATGCATTTGAAACTCGGTATCTTAATATACATGGGGCTGTAAAAGGTTATCTACGATAGTTTTATGTCACTTCTCAACATTGGAACAGAGATTTAAACTCTTAGTTCGACCGAGTCAGACTGGTGCCAGGCAGAAATACTTAAAAAATAAGTACAGCATCATTTCCTCTTTGTTCACCTTGATTGGTGTAATTAAGCTGTAGACATAGTTATTGTTATCCTGTGCAAAATATTAAGCTACAGATCCAGCTGTAAGTGTTTGGAAATGTAATTTCAACTATAGAGATAGGATGCTATACAGTATCATTCAGTGGTTACAGTTAAACAAAATTCTTTCTCTTGAATCGCCAGTGGTATATTCAATCCTGTATTTGCAAAGTGCACTGTATATGCTTTGAAAATTTCTCTATGGGCGTAATGTTTTTCAATATTAGAATCATCAGAGCTAATTTAAGAAAAAAAATAGTTTACTTTTGCACCTTAGCTCTCTGGAAGCTTCTATCTGTGAAATACAAGTTCATCCACCTATTAGATACTAATGGTCTAATAGCATTCCACAAATTGGAATTAATTTATTGGGCATAAGCCAATCAGTGAGCTACTCAGCGTTCATAGAGTTCAACTGCTTCTTGAAACTATAAATGATGGCAGTCAGAGACCACTTGCTTCCTTGTGTGGTCTCACTAGGCCAAGGCAATAGTACCAGTTTCTTTGGGGGACACTTGGCTTTATTCTAGCAATAACCCTAACTCAGGTAATCTATTTTAGAAATGAATGTTAAAAGTTGTTCTCAAGGAAGACTGGCTGAGAGGGAGTAGATTAATTAACATAAATTTAAGTCCCTTTATGGGGAGAAATGGTATAAATGATGATTTATGAGTAGAATTTTATATTTTGCAAAGCTTTTTAATGTTCACTTTTTCATTCTTACAATGACAATATTAAATATTTAAAATTTTCATTTTGGAGTAGAGGAATATGAAACTCAGAGAAATTTCGTGATTTGCCACAGTTTAGCTCTAAGAAAACAGGAGAATCTAGAACTCATCTTGATTCCTTGGTCTTCTAGGCTGTTGCCTCTTATTACTAAGTCGTGTTCCCTTTCAAATAAAAATAAAGAATATATCACCAACCTTCCTAGCTTGACATGGGAAAAATGAAGGCAAGAGGTGTGTAATTATTTCATGACCCAGGGCTGTGTATATTAACAACAAGAGCATTCAGGCCCAGCACTATTTTTTCCTTAAAAAGGTCATTAATAAAATTGCTTTAAATGTAAATTGACTAAATTCTCCAATCAAAAGACATAATATAGCTGAATGGATAAAAAAACAAGAACTCAGTTCAAGTGTAAGCAGACAGAGAGACTAAAAGTGAAGGGATGGAAAAAGATATTCTTTGCAAATAGAAATCAAAAGAAAGCTGAGATAGCTATACTTAGACAAAATAGACTTTAAAACAAAGACTATAATAAGACATAAAAAAGGTATAATATAATTGAACAAGGGGGATATAACATTTGTAAATAATTATACACCCAACATATGAGCACCTGAATATATAAAGCAAATGTTAACATACCTAAAGGAAGAAATGGATAGAAATACAATAATAGAAGGGGACTTTAGTATTTCACTTATATTAGTGAATAGATCATCCAGACAGAAAAAATAAATAGTCTTAAATGACACATTGGATCAAATAGACTTAACAGCTATGTAGAGAACATTTCATCCAAAAGCAACAGAATACACATTCTTTTCAAGTGCACATGGAGCATTCTTCAGGATAGGTCATATGTATGTTAGGCCATAAAACAAGTCTTAAGAAGATTGAAACCATATCAAGCATCTTTTCTGAACACAATGGTATAACAATAGAAATCAATTAAAAGAAGAAAACTAAAATATTTGCAAATATGTGGAGATTAAAAATGTGCTTATGAACAGTCAACAGGTCAAAAAAACAAATCAAAAGAGAAATTAAAAAATACCTTGCAACAAGTGCAATTGGAAATATAACAAAAACCAACATTTATGGGATCTATCAAAAGTAGTTCTAAGAAGAAAGTACATAGCTATAAATGCCTACAAAATCTCAAATAATCAGCAATAGACAGATAATAAATAATAAAAATTATATATTAATACAATAAATATATTATAATCTCTCTATATAAAAGCCTAAGCTACTGGCCGGCCAGTAGCTATGACACACACTTATCACCAGGGGCAGATGCTCAACGCAGGAGTGGAAACCACAGGCATGGAAACATGGAACAGCTTGATGAATCTCAGAGGAAAGGGGGGACAGGGGAGGGCGGGAAGAGATTAACCAAAGATCTTATATGCACACCAGAGGCCCGGCCTGGCCTGGCCTGTGGGGATTGGGCCAAAACTGGCTCTCTGTCATCTCCTGAGGTGTCCCGGATTGCGAGAGGGCACAGGCCAGGCTGAGGGACCCCACCGGTGCATGAATGTCTGCACTGGGCTTCTAGTTATATAATAATCTCAATAGATGCAAAAAAGCATTTAACAAAGTTCAACATCCATACGTGATTAAAGCTCTCAAGGAAGAAGGTATGGAAGGAACTTAACCTCAACTCAGTAAGGCTATATATGAAAAGCCCACAGCTAACATCATATTCAATGAGGAAAAACTGAAAGCTTTCCTTTGAAGATCCTGTACAAGGCAAAAATGCCCACTCTCTCACCACTTCTATTCAACATTGTACTGGACATCCTAGTCAGAGCAAAGAGAAAAGCAAAAAGAAATAAAGGGCATCCCAATAGGAAATAAAGAAGTAAAATGATCTGTATTTGATGTGACATGATCATTTATGTAGAAAACTTTCTCAATAACAAAAAATTGTTAGAATTAATACCTAAATGTAATATAGTTGAATGATTCAACATTGACATACAAAAATCAGTCACATTTCTATATACAAACAGCCAACTATCCAAAAAGGAAATTAAGATAATCACATTCACAATAGTAACCAAATGAATAAACTACTTGGGAGTAATCTTAACCAAAGAGGTAAAAAGACTTATACATCGAAAATTATAAAACACTAGTGGCCCAGTGCACGAATTCGTGCACATTGAAAGGAAATTAATTAAAGAAGTATTTTAATATTGCTATTCACCCTTTCTCCATAATAGAAATGTCAACCAAATTCATGATCGATAATGACAGATTGAAACACACACGTGCAATTGGCGCCAGCAAGAGCTTTATATATATTGTGCATGAATGAGTCAACATTTATTTTTAAATTGCCAGTGCACATCATATGTACCGGGCGGTCAGTCACTTAACCTTTTATATATGAAGGAAATAAAAAAGAAACAGATAAATGGAAACGTATCTTGTGTTCATGGATTAGGAAAATTAATGTTCTTAAAATGTCCAGACTACCAAAAACCATCTACAGATTCAGTGCAATCCCTATCAAAATCCCAATGGCATTCTTTACAGAAATAATAAAAAACTCTTACAATTCACATGGAACCACAAAATACCCTGAATAGCCAAAGCAATTTTGAGAAGAAAAACAAAGATGGAAGGACCACACTTCCTGATTTCAAAGTATATGATAAAACGATATCAAAATAGTATGATATTGCCATTTAAAAAACCACGAAGACCTATAGACCAATGTAACAGAATAGAGAGCCCAGAAATAAATCTGAGCATCTATGGTCAACTGATCATTGACAAGGGTGCTAAGAACATGAATGAGGAAAGTATAGTCTTTTCAATACATGGTGTTGTGAATACTGGATATTTTCATGGAGAAGAATGAAATTGAACACCTTTCCCACACCTTATCCAAAACTGAACTCAAAATGGGTTAAATAATTAAACCTTAAAAAAAAAGAGAAAGAACTTATGGACATGGACAACAGTGTGGTGATTGCAGGGGTAGAGGGAATGGGTGCTGGTGGAAGAGGGCATAGACGATATAAATGGTGATGGAAAAAAAGAAAATAAATAAACATAAAACCTAAAGCTATAAAATTACTAAATGACAACATGGGAAAAAAAACTTCTTGACATTGGTCTGGACAATGATTTTTTTTTTATATGACACTAAAAGCACAGACAATAAAGCAAAAATAGACAATGAGATTTTTCTACTTTTGGAGGGATTGCATCTGAAATGTTTCTGCAGACAAAATAAACAAAAAACAGATTGAAAAAGAAACCAGCAGAATGGGAGCAAATATTTACCAATCATATATATCTGATTAGAGATTAATATCCAAAATATGTAACGAACACAAACAACTGAATAGCCAACAAACAAACAAAACTGCAAATTACCTAGTTAAAAAATGGCTAAGGACCTGAATAGGTATTTCTTTAAAAAGTACATCAAAATGGCCTACAGGTATGTGAAAAGATGTTCAAACTCACTTACCATCAGAGAAATGCAAATCAAATTCATAATGAGTTATTAACTTACATCTGTTAGAATGGCTATCATAAAAAACAAAGGTGCCCTGCCAGCATGGCTCATTGATTGAGTGTTGACCTGTGAACCAGGAGGTCGTGGTTCGATTCCTGGTCAGGGCACATGCCCAGGTTGCATGCTCTATCCCCAGTGTGTGGTATGCAGGAGGCAGCCAATCAGTGATTCTCTCTCATCATTGATGTTTCTATTTCTCTCTCCCTCTTCCTTCCTCTCTTGAAATCAATAAAAGTACATAAAAAAAGGTAACAAGTATTGGTGAGTATGTGAAGAAAAAAGAACCCTGGTATACTGTCGGTGGTAATGTAAATTAGTATAGCCATTATAGAAAACAGTCTGGAAGTTTTTTTTAAAATTTTTTATTAAGTTATTACATATATGTCCTTATCCCCACATTATCCCCCATCCCCCCCACTCATGACCTCACCCCCCTGGTGTCTGTGTTCATTGGTTAGGCCTATATGTTTGCATATAAGTCCTTTGGTTGATCTCTCCCCCTTACCCCACCCTCCCCTACCTTCCCTCTGAAGTTCGACGGTCTGATCTATGCTTTAAAAAATTAAAAATAGAACTACTGTATGATCAGCCATCTCATTTCTGGGTGCAAATTAGTACAGGTATCTTAAAGAGATATCTGTACCCCTCTGTTCATTGCAACATTAGGCACAATAGCCAATATATGGAAACAACATAAATATCCATTAATAGATGAGTGTTATTTAGCCTCAAAAAAAAAAATCCTGCTATTTGTGACAACATGGATAAATGGATGAACCTGGAGGTCATTGTGCTAAATGAAATAAGCCAGCCATAGAAAGATAAATACTGCCTGATCTCCTTTCATGGAATCTAAAACATTAGAACTCATAAAGCAGAAAGGTGTTTGCTAGGGTCTGGGGGATAGAAAAATGGGAAAATCTTGTACAAAAAGTACACAGATTCACTTATGCAGGGTGAATACATTCTGGAGGTCTAATGTGCAGCATGGTGACAATACTGTATTGTATACTTGAAATTTGCCAAGAGAGTTTTTCTTAAGTGGTTTCACTACAAAAAAATATAATAACTATGTGAGGTGATGGGTATGCCAATTAACTTAATTTTAGTAATCATTTACAATGCATATGTATATTAAGTTACTGTAAATATATACAAGTTATATATGTCAGTACCACAGTAAGTCTAAAAAAGGGTGATAAATGAGAAATTTTAGCAGTTTGAACTGTCCTCATAAAAATGATTCAATTGTAATCAGTAGGTATTATAGTATTTATAATCAAATAGGTATTATAGTATGTATTACATTATATTTTGATCCTTTGAAAGGTAATTATTCCTGTAAAGAAATTTTTAGCCAAACAATATGACAATAACTAACCGTTTATTTGCCCAAAATATTTTTTAAAAATAGTTATTTTCTACATTTTGTTTGACAAAGGGGTGGGAGGTGACAGTTTTCCTATTCTACCAGGAACCAATGAAGGAGTCCTGTTGCTTTAAGTCTGTGTAGAGTATTTGTTCAATTTCTTTCTAGTTAAATGTAATATATTAAAATTAACCTGAAAAGCATAAATTTGTATCATTAAGGAGGGTAATTCATAATGGGTATATTGGCAGAAATGAAATATTTAATCAAGTATTTAAAATAAATTCAAATCACCAGTGATTATTATTTGATTACAAAAGAGGCGTCTTCTTATGCAAATAGAATATTTATGAATGTGTGTTTTTAGTCACTTTGAATACAGATTTGCATTTATAAAACCCAGATTTATTGAAGTTCTCCTGCCTCAAAGGGCCAGTTTTAATGAATAACTTTTTCATCATCTTCATCCCTTTTATGATGCAAGCTTAAAGAAGATGTAATAGAATATTTTTACAGTGACTCCTGGATATAAAGTTATTAGAAAATTCAAAATATTGAAAGGAATAATAGCAAAAACTATGTAAATGTAAATAAATTTTGTTTTTAGATTCTCTATACCATATGTTATTTTCTAATTACATATAATGATGGAAACAACAACAAAAGCTTCATTGCTATTGTTTTGTATGGTTCCCTTTGCTATTTCAGAGTGTTCTTTTTTAAACTGGTACCATAAATAAACCAACTTGTATATGGGCAAATAATTTTTTACAAAGGAGTCAAAAACATAGAATGGAGAAAAGAAAGCCTCTTCAATAAATGGTGTTGTGAAAATTGGAAGGCCTCATGCAAAAGAATGAAACTAGACTACAGTTTGTCCCATACAAAAATTGACTCAAAATGGATCAAATACCTAAATATAAGATCTGAAACAATAAATTACATAGAAGAAAACAAAGGCAATAAACTTAAGGATTTTGGTCTTAGAGAAGATTTTATGAATTTGACCCCAAAGGCAATGGAAGGAAAGGCAAAAATAAATGAATGGGATTATGCCAAACGAAAAAGAAACTGCCAACAAAACAAAAAGGTAATCAACTGAATGGTAGATAATATTTGCAAACAACAGCTCTAAGAAGGGATTAATATCAAAATATATAAAGAACTCATATAACTCAACACCAAACAAAGAATCCAACTAAAAAATGGGCAGAGGACCTGAATAGACACTTTTCCCAAGAAGACATACAAATGGCCAACAGATAAAGGAAAAGATGCTCATCAGAATTACAATGAGATACCACATCACACCTATTAGAATGGTTATTTTCAATAAGACAAGTAATAAGTGTTGGAGAACTTGTGGAGAAAAAGAAACCCTCATTCACTGCTGGGGGTAATGTAAACTGATACAGGCACTATGGAAAACAGTATTGAGGTTCCTCAAATAATTAAGAATATAGAGTTACCATATAACCCAGCAACCCCTCTTCTGGGTATCTACACCCAAAATTGGAAAACATTTATTTGCAAAGGTATATTCACCCCTGTGTTCATCACAGCATTATTCACAGTTACCAAGACATAAAAACAACTGAAGTGTCCTTCAGTAGGTGCTTGGATAAAGAATATGTGGTACATATGTACAATGGAATACTACTCAGCCATAAGAACAGATTAAATACTGCCATTTGCAACAGCATGGATGGACCTTGAGAAAATCATGCTAAATGAAATAAATCAGATAGAAAAAGTTAAGAATCATATGATTTTACTCATGTGAGATATAAAACTGAAAACAACAAATGGACAAACAAGAAAAACAAGCAAAAACTCATAGACCATAGCACAGTATGGTGGTTACCAGAAGGAAGTGGGGTGGGAGAAGTAGTAAAGGGTAAAAGGAGTAAAATATATGGTGACAGAAGATGATTTTACTTCGGGTAGTGAGCACAAAATGAAATATGCAGATCATGTATCATAGAAATGTACACTTGAAACCTATAGAATCTTATTAACCAATGTCATTCCAATAAATTTAATAAAAATAAATAAAATAATCTGTGGCAGGTATCAAAATATCAATCTAGATAGGTTTCCTAACTTAGTTTAAACTTCTCATAACTTAATGTCCTTCCATTTCTTGGAGAGACATGAGTGCCATGCTACTGTGGGATCAAGTCTCATAGAAAGATGTTCATCACCCACATTTTGAATGTAAATGCTATTGCTTGGTATAGACCCTGCCTGAAAATTATAGGAAACTTTGCTATTTTGAATGAGGTTTTAAATAATGCAGAGAAGAGGTAAAAATAGAGACCAATTTCTGCACAGAATTGACTTCTCTGCTACCCTTGCTAATATACATAATGAGAGAAAAAAATATGAAGTCCATGAAGCAGATGTATCCTAGGCAGATACAATAGGAGCACTAGCAATGTGAGAATAATTAAAGGATACAGAAAGCAACTCTCCACTCCTCCATCTCTAAAATATCCCCTCACACCTGCTTCGGTACTTGAATATATAATTAGATATTTATTTCTTTGGATAAATATGTCACATATGTAGGAATCCTTTTTTTAGCTTTCATATGATAAATTCTGTTCAGTAAATGCTTTATAAAATTGTGTGTCAAACACTTTACAAGTTGAATGAGGAAGCGTCCTTGTCAATTTTGTCACTAGTTAGAAAAGATAGACATATGTTAAAAATTATGTAATAAACTTTTATATGTGCTATGATAGAAGTGAAAATTATTGTGAGGGCACAATATGAGCAAATGAAAAACTATTTGTTAGGATGGTTAAAAATTGTCTCATAGAGGAAAGAATATTTGATTATTGAAGATTAATGGGTGTGTTCCTAGACAAGAAGATAAGGTATCTTCAGTAAAATGAACCTTTAAGTGTGAGGTCCAGGAGCTGTAAAGCAGACTGGATTATTTGAAGACATTGCAGACTGTTGGACATAGGTGGAATGAAAAACAAAAGTGAAAAAGTGGTGAGGGAAGAGCAGGAAGTAAAATTAAATGGGGGATTAGCCAAGAGTTTCATTATGGGGAATGTTTAATACCTTGATAAGGCATTTAAAATTTATTCTATTAGCAAAATATAGAGGGCACAGAATGATTTTAATCAAGGAAATGAATGGTCAAATTTGTGTCTTAGATGATTCTAGTCATGCTGTGAAGGATGGAATGAATGGGAAGACTCTGGAGACAGAGAGACCGTTAGAACACCATTGCAGCTGGTGAGCTCAGATATGGTATGGACTAAAACAGTATTCAGAGGAATGGAGAGGAAGGAGCAATCTATAGTGACTTTTATAGAGATAAGTACATCAGTAGGTACAATTTGGAAAAAAAGTGATTTCTATTTGGGTCTTGTTGATTTTCAGATGCCTGTGTTTAGATATGCTTACAAGGGGCACTTGATTTAGATTATTTGAATTAGTAAAAGAATGACTACATGAGAATGGGGCTAGAGGAAATGTCTGGTCTGGAGAAAGAGCTGAAAAGGAGACTGAGAATACATGGGCTGAGTGGTAAGATGGGAAACCTATAAAGCATAAAGTCACAGAAACCATATGCCAAGGGAGTTTTAACATTGGGGAGCAGTTAGCACTTAAACACTGGAGAGAAATTAAACAAGCAGAGGTCTAAAAAGATCTGAATATTTTAGGCAATCATTGGTGACTTTTGCTTGAGGAGTTAAGTAGTGATAAAGGGGGAACTTGCTTGCAGTAGGTTGAAGAGGGGAAGAGAAGTGGTCATCTAGTGTAGAGTGTCTTTCTGAGATCTGGTTGAGTGGAGAGAGATACAGTAGGAGTTGAAAATAATCTAGGGTCAATGGAAAATTTTTACTTATTTTTCTAATTAATTATTTTATTTTTTGTTACAGTGAGGCAATATATTGCTGTTTAAACAGGAACAAGAATTTAATTTTTTTGTGTGTAGGTGAAACTGTAGTAAGATAATCATTTTCTAATGAAAGCTTTTATTAGATCTGAAAATTTAGATACTTTTTTCTGCTTAATTGTTTAAAAGTTGACTATGAGACTGTGCAAGTAGGTTACTGCCATTATTAGAACTGTTATAAAAGATGGTTATTTTAAGCAAATAGAACAATCACCTGTAAAGCACATGCCCTCAACAGATGAAAGGCCAAAAGGAGAGGATTGCAAATTCATGTTCTTTATTACTGAAGTATTTTCAAAGCCTAAAAAAAAATGAAAATAAGTAACACAGCTCAGTTCATATGGTGGTTTCTATAAATTTGGAATAAAGGTGGTGTAATGTGGCAGTGCCCCTAATTTGTTCATTAAGCTCAGGCAAGGAACAGATTCTTGGTGCCTGATTTCCTATTTATTGACTAGGATAATATGTCCATTTTATGCATCTCATATGATGATTCTGAAAGTCTTTTCATATGTTCTTTTTTTTCAAATCATATAGCCATACATTGGATAATGGTTAGTTTTCATTTATGTATTAGCTTCTTTTTACCTTTGTAAAGTAAGTTTTATTTGCTGTTGGTGAACACAGTAATGAAAATGGTTTCATAAATTTGGAACAAATTTAAATACTTTAAGTGTAGTAAAGTTTGTAGTATCTTATCTTTCTAAATAGTTTAATATTAACTAGTCTAGTTACTTGCACTTGAGAAACAGTTGCAAAATAATTAATATCCCTACATTATGTGAAAAAATTTGAAATGTCTTTTTAAATTTTTTATTGTTGATAGCATTACAGATATCTCCCATTCCCCCCTCCTTTCACCCTCCCACTCCAAGCTTCTACTCACTACCCTATTGCCTGTGTTCATGGGCTATGCATATAATATATAAGTTCTTTGGTTTATGTCTTCTCATCCCCCCAATCCCACATCAAGGTATGTCAGTCTGTTCTATGCCTCTAAGCTTTTGGTCTTATTTTGTTGGTCAATTCATTTTGTTCATTAGATTCCACAAATAAGTGAGATCATATGATATTTATCTTTAAACTACTTGGCTTTGATCTTCTTATCCCAAGTGCCCATCAGGAGAGGAGTGGATAAAAAAGCTGTAGTACATTTATACAAAGGAATACTACACAACTGTAAAAAAGAAGGAACTCTTACTTTTTGTAACAGCATGGTTGGACCTGGAGATTATTATGCTAAGTGAAATAGGCTAGTCAGAGGAAGAAAAATACCATATGATCTCACTTATATGTGAAATTTAATGAACAAAATAAAATGATGAACAAAATAGAATCAGAGACATGATACATGGAACAGACTGACAGATATTGGGGTGAGGGGAGTTGGATGAAAGAAGGTGAAGGGATTAGCCAAAGAACATATATGCATAGCCCATGGACATAGACAACAGTGGGGTGATGGTCAGAGGGATGGGGAGTAAGGGTTGGTTGGAGGTGGGCAAGGCGGGAAGGGTATGGGACATCTGCAATAATATGAAGAATAAAAATAAAGTAAAAAAAGTGCATTAAAAATGCTATTTTTAATGTTCAGAAAGAATGTATCCATTCATTCATTCAACAAATATTTTAGCACCTGTCATAAACCAGACACTGTTTGAGACACTGGGGACAGCAGGTAGTAAAACAGATAGTAATTGTGGCCTTCATTATGCTTTCAGAATAATTGTTTTTGCTACATTCTCCTCAATTGTATTTTAATACTTTAAAAATAAAAATTTGGCCCATCCAGTGTGGCTCAATGATTGAGTGTTGACCTATGAACCAAGAAGTCATGGTTTGATTCCAGGTTGGAGCACATGCCCGGGTTGGGAGCTTGGTCCCCAGTGTTGGGTGTGCAGGAGGCAGCCAATCAATTATTCTCTCTCATCATTGATGTTTCTATCTCTTTCTCTCCTACTTCTTTCCTCTCTGAAATCAATAAATATATATTTAAAAAAATAAAAATAAAAGTTTGGACAGTTGTGGCAGAACAGTATGTGGCCAAATGTGTTTTCCAGTCCATCTACATGAATCCACAGAGCCATTAATAAGTTCTAGTTGCTTATGGAATCTGATGCTTTTGGTTCTATCTCTGCATATATGCTTATAGTCTAATTAATTTTAATTAAGTCAAAGATTAAATTTGACTTTTTTTTCTTTTAAACCATTTGGTTTGCTTTGCTAATCAACCATGTTTTATAAAAAATGTTTGAGTATCTAAAATGAAGAGCTTTTGTTCTAGATCTGTGAAATATGCCATTGGTATTGTAATGGGGCTTTCATTAAATCTGTAGATTGCTTTGGGTAGTATGGACATTTTAATGATGTTAATTCTACCAATTCATGAACATGGTATATTCTTCCACTTGTGTATATCTTCCTATACTTCTTTTTTCAACAAACTATAGTTTTCCAAGTATAAGTCTTTTACCTCCTTGGTTAATTTTATTCCTAAGTATCTTAATTTTCTTTTGTTGCAATGATAAATGGGATTGTTTGTCTAGTTTCTCTTTCTGAGATTTCATTATTAGTGTATAAAAATCCCATTGATTTCTGGGTGTTGATTTTGTATCCTGCTACATTGCCTTATTAATTTATTAAATGTAGCAGTTTTTTGAGAGTCTTTAGGGTTTTCTATGTACAGTATCATGTCATCTGCAAATAATGAGAGTTTTGCTTCCTCCTTTTCAATTTGGATGCCTTTTATTTCTTCTTCTTGTCTTATTACTATAGCTAGCACTTCCAGTGCTATCTATAATAATAAAAGTGTAATATGCTAATTAGACTGGATGTCCTTCCAGACAACCTTCCCGATGAAGCCAGGGCTGTGAGGGAAGCCTGGGTTCTGGGTGCCAGAGGGAAGCTGGTGCCGGCAGTGGGGGGAAGGAAAGCCTACTCTTGCAGGAATTTCATGCATTGGGCCTCTAGTGTTGAATAAGAGTGGTGAAAACAGACATCCCTGTCTTATTCCTGTTCTTAAGGGAAATCGTTTTAGTTTTTTCCCATTGAGTATGATGTTGGCTTAGGGTTTGTCATTTTTGCCCTTTATTATGTTGAGGTATGATTCCTCTATTCCCACTTTGCTGAAAGTTTTTACCAAAAATGGGTGTTGTACTTTTTGAATGCTTTTTCTGCATTATTGATATGATCATGTGATTTTTGTCTTTCAATTTATATGGAACCAAAAAAGACCCTAAATAGCTGCAGCAATCTTGAGAAAGAAGAACAAAGTTGGAGGGATCACAATACCAGATACCAAGTTACACTACAAAGCTACTGTAATTAAAACAGCCTGGTACTGGCACAAAAACAGGCATATATATCAGTGGGACAGAATAAAGACCCCAGAAATTGACCCAAACCATTATGCTCAATTAATATTTTCACAGGAGGTGGGAACATACAATGAAGTCAAGACAGTCTCTTTAATAATGGTGTGGAAAAATTGGACAGATACATGCAAAAAAATGAAACTAGACCACCAACTTGCACCATATACAAGAATAAACTCAAATGGGTAAAAGACTTACATGTAAATCATGAAACCATAAAAATCCCAAAAGAAGCCATAGGCACCAAAATCTCAGACATCTCTAGTGGCCATATGTTTATGCATACATCTCCTAAGGCAAAGGAAACTAAGGAGAAAATAAACAAATGGGACTACGTAAAAATAAATAGTTTCTGCACAGCAAAAAAACCCATCAACAAAATGAAAAGGGAGCCCACTATATGGGAGAACATATTTGGCAATGATACATCTGATAAAGGTTTAATATCCAACCTATATAATGATCTAATAAACTTAACAAAAGGAAGACAAAAATCCAATTAAAAAATGGGCAAAGGATATAAATAGACCTTCTACAAAGGAGACATGCAGATGGCCAAGAGACATATGAAAAAATGCTCAGTCACTGATCATCAGAGGGATGCAAATTAAAACGACAATGAGGTATCACTTTACACCTGTCAGAATGGCTACCATCAACAGATCAACAAATGACAAGTCCTGGCGAGGATGTGGAGAAAAGGAAACCCTAATACACTGTTGGTGAGAATGCATACTGGTGCAGCCATTCTGAAAAACAGTATGGAATTTCCTCAAAAAATTAAAAAGAACTCCCATTTGACCCAGCGATTCCACTTCTAGGAATATATCCTAAGAAACCTGAAACACTAATCAGAAAGAAAGTATGAATCCCTATGTTCATAGCAGCACAATTTACCATAGCTAAGATCTGGAAACAGCCCACGTGCCCATCAGTAGATGAGTGGATAAAAAAGCCATGGTACATTTACACCATGGAATACTATGCAGAAGTGAAAAAGAAGAATATCTTAACCCTTGGAGATAGCAGTGGAGAGTATTATGTTAAGTTAAATAAGCCAGTCAGAGAAAGGCAAGTATCATATGATCTCACTCATATGTGGAATCTAATGAACAAAGTAAACTGATGAACAAAATAGACCCAGAGACATAGAAGCATGGAACAGACTGTGGAATCTCACAGGGAAGGCAGGGGTGGGTGGATGAGTGGGAAGAGATCAACCAAAGGACTTTTATGCATATATGCATAACCCCTGGACACAGACAATAGGGTGGTGAAGGCCTGGGGTGGGGGCAGGGTGGGCTAGAAGAGGTCAATGGAGGACAAAAGGTACATATGTAATACTTTCAACAATAAAGATTTAAAAAAATAAAAGAAGAGTTTTTATTTTACAATTTTTGTTGCCTTTGGTTCAGAGCATAAAGTCCAATGAAGGATATGGCAATTTCCCTCTTGATTTAAGCAATGTAGATAGCAAATTGGATAAATAAACTAAAATTTCTTACTGGGGCCTAAATTATTTTACTGAACCCATGAATTAAAAATAAGAATGTAACAAATATCAAACTAGGTTAAATAAATTGTCCATAGAGCACAGTATTTTATGGAAAAGCATGTTATTCATTTGCCATGACATTGATCTACCTTGAACATTCATTAGTGATACATATCAATTTTCTACAAATCAATTTTCTTCAAAGACCTTCTTTGATCCCATTTCTATTTTCAGTCAGTAATACCTCTTCATTAATGAGTTTTTACCTCTTGTGTATACTTCACTTCCATATTTCAATTGCTTTGTAAACTTTTCTTTTCATAATACCTCATAGAGTACACTAAAATTTTGAATATGTGTTTAGCTTATCCATTTATTTTTTAAAATATTTTTTATTTATTTCAGAGAGGAAGGGAGAGAAATAGAAACATCAGTGATGAGAGAGAATCACTGATTGGCTGCCTCCTGCATGACCCACACTATGTATCAAGCCCGCAACCCAGGCATATGCCCTGACTGGGAATATAACTGTGACCTCTTGGTTCATAGGTTGGTGCCCAACCACTGAGCCACACCAGCTGGACTATCCATTTCTTTCTTCCTTTTTAAAAATCTTATTCTCAATCATGTCTTACCTTTCTCATTAGAAGACTATAAATCTTCAACCGATTTTATGTGGAAAATTTTACATCCTTTTGCTCATTTATAATCTAGTTTCTCTGTGATGTCCTTTATGATGAAGAGCAATGAGAATTGTGCAAACATTTCTAAGGAGAGTGATGACAATTTTATTTACAGGTAATATTTGTTTTATCACCATATAAGGATGATGGACATTTTGTTGCCTTCATTGTTACAGCAGCACATTTATTTTATATACATATATATATATATATATATATATATATATATATACACATACATATATATATATTTTTTTTTTTATTGATTTTTTTACAGAGAGGAAGGGAGAGGGATAGGAAGCTAGAAACATCGATGAGAGAGAAACATCTATCAGCTGCCTCCTGCACACCCTCCACTGGGGATGTGCCCACAACCAAGGTACATGCCCTTGACTGGAATCGAACCTGGGACCCTTCATTCCACAAGCCGACGCTCTATCCACTGAGCCAAACCGGTCAGGGCTATTTTATATTTCTTTGTTAATCCTCACCTGAGGATATTTTTCCATTGATTTTTTTAGAAAGAGTGGAAAGAAGGGGGAGAGACAGAGAGAGAGATACATTGATGTGAGAGAGACACATCAACCAGTTGCCTCCCGCAGGCACCAGACCAGGGCCAGGGATCAAGCCTGCAACCCAGGTATATGCCCTTAACTGGAATCAAACCTGGGATCCTCAGGCCACACTCTATCCACTGAACCAAACTGGCCATGGCTACAGCAGCAAATTGAAATTGTTATCTTGAGATAACATGTTGGTATTCTTTTGCTTAATCTCCATTATACTTTTGTTTTAAATGGATTTCCCAAACCAAAATACTCCTAACACCTTTTACCCTGCTACAACTCACATATTGAATGTAATAATACTACCCTCCCATCGCAGATTTATACTGGTAGTACCTCTGAGCTTATGCACTTTTAACATTCTTTGAACTCTTATAGAATAGTGTATTGACCTGTATTTGTTAATATGTATGTAATTCATCCTTTTAGCAATTCCCTTCCATCCTAGTAATAGACGTTTCCCTTAGATGTCTGCATATGTATTGCATACTGCTTGTCTTGATAGTCTTAATTTCCAGAAAGATAAAGCATATTTAAATGAGTTTGTCTTCTTTCTCAATGCCTTCTTCGTGCCTTACTTTTATCTTTGTTGACTTTTAAAGTTTTGTCTGACATAGTTATCAATAAATTTAATTGGTAATTTCAAATTGATGCATTTGAAATTAATTTTTCATAATACCTGCAATATATAATTTATGCATATATCTTCTGTCATGACACCCAAGTTCATTCTCTTTAAAATTGTTTCAGCCAGCTTGAATGTGCAGTTTTTACTTGGACTGTTTTGAGAACAAATAAATTGGAACATTTAATTATTCTGTCAGTAGATGAATCTTTTCTAAATTATGCCAATGTGATATATTAAAAATATTCAGTTTTAAGGAGTACACATTAAAGCTAAATGTAGATTGCAGAGACATTACGTTCTTTAATCCTAAAAATCATATTTAATGGTCTATGTGTGCACAGAAATCTTTGTACATTAACTACGTCTATGAAATATGCCAAGAAAATAATATTTAGGGCTTATCTTACTAGAATAGTATTATCAAAAATGGAAGTTAAATGGCTAATAAGGGAATGAGATGGGGCACTGTGAACACTTGTGAGTTGCTCTTACCTCTTCGTTAGGGTACCAGCAGAGAACCATTTTACCCTATGTGTGAAGACAGAAGCTTACCTTCTATTTTCCTCAAGTTAACCTATAGTTACTTCCAGAACTGAGATGTTTTAGGACTAACGTGTGTGTACCTGGTTCAATGCATTAATTGTATTATCAAAATGGAAGTCAAATGGCATACCTTCTATTTCCCTCAAGTAAACCTATCGTTACTTCCAGAACTGAGATGTTTTAGGACTAAAGGATGTGTACCTGGTTTGGTGCATTATTAATGGAAAAGGACAAAAATCCAGGAAATCTGACATATGGGGGGGGGGGGGGAAGACTAGAACCAGAACAGAATTAGCTTCTGTTCTTGACTGGAGACATTGTTTCCTTTGCTAAGTTTCATGGAACTAACTAAAGGGGATTCGAAACTATCTCATGTGGTTGTCCCCTCCAGGCTGACATGGTATCATTCCGTAGAATAATGATGACATGGACAAGGTGACTATAAAGGGACACACATAAGCTGATCTCTCTTCTCTACAGATGACAAAAATAGAAAGCTTTGAGCAAGAGTGGAAAGGCGCACTGTCACTTGTCTCCCCCCTGCCCCCCTCCCGAAGAAGCTGGGCCACATTCTGCTCAGCCAACACGTTCCCAGAGGAATGTGATTTAACTTCCACTTTTCACACTGTAAGAAGCAACACTGTAGACCTGTGGGGAGGGTGATGGCAGCCTGGGAGGATTTTGGATAAGTGTTTTACACTCCAGTGTTTTCATGTGACCTGACTTTCATTCTCAATTTAGTTACATCTTGACCTGGAAAATGTAGCCACGGGTTGCCTGTCTTCCTTCAGCTTACCTTGACATAGTGTGCATCCCCCTTCTTCCCTTACTCCCACCCCATGCAACCTCTACCCCTCCCCCTTGAAACCTTCTAATAGATCCTTTCTCTAGATGTCTCCACGGGTATTTACTCTGCTTCCTTCAGAAGGGTCTTTACTTCCAAGGAGAGAAAATGCATTTGCGTCCTTGAAATACACAGAAAGACTATCCACCTAAATCAGTCTTAGTGGTTTCCCAGATCTGACTTTGCATATATCTAGCAGCTGTTTAAGAACCCTATTGAAGTAAAGGAATTAATATTCCCCACTTCTCCCTGGCAACCCCCCCCCCACTCCATTAAACGACTGATTTTTATGCATGAGATTATAGACAAGCCTTGGGTGACCTGTTTTTTATTTTTTTCCTTCCCCCTCCCTCTTTTTTTCCTTGCGGTAAAATAGTGCTGAAGAAAGAGGGCACTAGTGTACAGCCCAGATCGCATCCTTGCGCCGTCTGGATTAGAGCTGAGGCGTCTGCTAACCGCGCGTGGCGGCGGTCCTCTGACCTGGGGACCATAGCGCTGTCTACCCGGACTCAGGTACGTCTCAAGTCCAAAATTCTCCAAGCCGACTCAGGTGAGCAGAAACCTCCCGGCGGTGAAACCCATCCCGGTGGCAGACAGTCCCAATCTATGGGATTTTCCTCCTGGTCCCAGGGGCACCCTCGCTTATTTATTTATTTTAATCCTACATCCCGGGAAGTACTGGAACCCATGGATGCCTGGGTTGTCTTCCTCCCTTTGCCTGCCTCACCCCACATGCTCCTTTAGCTCCTTTCTTCTCCGACTCTCACCTTGAGAAAGGAAGCCAGGCAGGGACGAGAGAGGGAGCCAACTTCAGCCCCAGGAGCGGCTGGAATTTGGCGCTTCTTCCCCCTCCCCCCCCACCCCCCACCCCCCCCCACAAGCGGCCAGGTTTGAATATGCTTGCAAGAGCACTGATGGCAGAAGGAAGAGAATGAGGACTGAAGGGTGGTGAGGAGGCGAGGGGAGGTGTGTGTGTGTGTGTGTGTGTGTGTGTGTGTGTGTGTGTGTGTGAAGAATGCAGTGGGGGTGGTGGTTGGAAGAGCGAAGTCGGGGGCGGGGGTGGTGGGCTGTCAAAGAATAGCAACTCGCTGATCGCTCCAGGCTCTGCCAGTGGAATGTCTGGGTACCTGGACCGAGCGCTGTCCAGGGTACTGAAGGCGGCAGGGCTGGGCTTGCAACCGCGACAGCAACCTTGACGCTCGCTCTGTTCCCTTTCTAGCAAAGTATGCACAGCCAATGGTCCCCATTTAGGCGAGTGCAGGGGTCCTTCCACCCCCTCCCTCCATACCCCATCGCAGGAAACAAGTCACCTCATGTGCACCCTTTCTCCCCGAGCATCTACTGTAAGCCTGACTTCTTGGGCGGGGGTGTGGGGAGGGGGGGAGGGGACGTACCAAACTCCGACGTGCAGACTTTACCAGGCATTGCCTTAGTAACTAACATGGATTTCCTCAAGCTGGCACATTTATATTTACTACTTGGGTTGTACGTTAGTGTCTCTTCAACCCCTCACTAAAGTGAAAGGTGCCTTCCTTGTTAGCGCTTCCACGTTCTTAATTTCTTAATGAAAGAGTTTCCAAATTTCTTCTGTGAAAAAGTTGATCTTTTCAAATCCTGAAAGTTCGCTGAAGGTTCTCCTCCCAGTTCTCTCCCCTCCCCCTCAAATCAGTGAGCATACTGAGTGTTTGAGGACCGGGAGAGACTTGTGGCTGGAGGAGGGGGCGGGTCGGCGGGGCTCTCTGCGTCTCTCCGTCTCTCCGGATGATGAGGGCAGACGGGGACCAGACACATCACCTTCCGCTTGGACCAGAGCTGCCTCCCAAGCTGTACCTCCAGCCGATATCGTGATGTGCTGAGATGAATTGGACTGGGCAATTATTAGCATCGCTGACCCCTGAGTTTGACACATGTGATAACTGAGCTTTGATTTTCTTTCTTTCTTGTAGACAGACAGCTTTCAGCTCACCGCTGGCTGCCACCACGACGCCCACTGTCCCCTTGATCCGTTTACTTTGGTGCACCGGTGAAGAAAGGGCACTCGAATCCGCCTAGAAACGCCCCCTGGGAGCGGAGGTGGTCCTGGAGGACAAGGAGCGGGAGGCGGAGGGGAAGGAGGCTGTGGTGCAGGCGGCGAAAACGCTGGAAGAGAGGGGTTGGCGACCGGGACTGAGCCGGGAGAGGCAGGCGTGGGGCATCCCCGCGGTGCGCGCCCAGAGCCGGCTGCGGGACCAGCGTGGGAACGTGGCTGGCCGGCTGTGGACGGCGTCCTCATCACCATGGTCCGGCTCCTGTTGGTTTTCTTCCCAGCGATCTTTTGGGAGATGTCCCTTCTGCCCAGAAGCCCTGGCAGGAAAGTGTTGCTGGCGGGAGCCTCATCTCAGCGCTCTGTGGCCAGAATGGACGGAGATGTCATCATCGGGGCCCTTTTCTCAGTCCACCACCAGCCTCCAGCCGAAAAGGTGCCGGAGAGGAAGTGCGGGGAGATCCGGGAGCAGTACGGCATCCAGAGGGTGGAGGCTATGTTCCACACCTTGGATAAGATCAACGCAGACCCGGTCCTCCTGCCCAACATCACGCTGGGCAGCGAGATCCGGGACTCCTGCTGGCACTCCTCCGTGGCTCTGGAGCAGAGCATTGAGTTCATCAGGGACTCCCTGATTTCCATTCGAGATGAGAAGGATGGACTCAACCGGTGCCTGCCGGATGGGCAGCCCCTCCCCCCAGGCAGGACTAAGAAGCCCATTGCGGGCGTAATCGGCCCGGGCTCCAGCTCCGTAGCCATTCAAGTGCAGAACCTGCTGCAGCTCTTCGACATTCCCCAGATCGCATATTCCGCCACGAGTATCGACCTGAGTGACAAAACTTTGTACAAATACTTCCTGAGGGTTGTCCCTTCTGACACCTTGCAGGCAAGGGCGATGCTAGATATAGTCAAGCGTTACAATTGGACCTATGTCTCTGCAGTCCACACGGAAGGTAGGCATTGCATTGGGGGAAAGAAAGGTACCGAGAAAGCCAGGGCGTTGCATGATGTGTGCTTGGGACCATAGTCTCTTTCCTGTTGTTTGTTTTTTTCCAGCTCTGTGGGGAACAAACTTTGCCCTTCTCAGCACAGGTCCACCCAGGCATTGCCTTTAATCCCTATTCTGCTATAAATGTAGTGTAGGAAAACTGTGTCCCATGTGTTTCTAGGGATAGTAGGAGCATGAAAGATGCCAAACTCTCCATGGACAGTGTCCAACAGATTTTGGACTTACATGCTTGTTAGCCCTCATTTTCTAAGTTTGTGTTTGGTAGACTTATTTGCCCAAGGTGTCATCCCACTCTTAAGTGACTGGCTCTGGTTTCCCAGAATAATCCAATATGAGAAATTAGACAAAACATTCACTGGCCCTTAAATTGGTACTGAAATCTTTATCTTGTCTTGAACAGCTGAAGGTGCTTCTTTGTCCTAATGTGCCCCTTCGTACTGACACAAGACTTCCCTGCGAGTGCTGGATTTATGCGGTCATCTCCCCCAGTATATCAGATCCTTAGATTTTAAATTCTGGGATGCCTTAGATACAAAGGAAAAGTGAATAATTTAAATCACTTCTTTATTTTCTTCCCACTACAGATGTTAAAATTGTCTATATGTTTTATGAGAAATAGCAACTGATGACCTCTTGAATTTGAGTTTTGGTTTCTAGTCTTTTTCTTTTAAACAATGGCTGCTCATTGGAATTTAAAGTTAGACCAATTATAAATTACAACTAAAAGGATAGTAGATATCAGGTTTAAAATGACTTTTTAAAAATAAAATAGGATTACCTGAGGTTAAAATTTTGGTATTTATACAGTCCTACAGATATAAATTCTCAAAGAACTTCTTTATATAAAGATTTTCTTTACTCTATTCATCTTAGCCAATATAAATTTTTGGATAAAATGAGACTTTTGAGTCATCTGCTCTTAACTCCATTGCTAGGTATGACGAAAATGAGACCCTGGTTATACATTGATGTCTAGGGTAATTCACATGTATATGCTGGCATATGAAAAAATCTTGAGAGTATTGCTGCATTTATATTCCATAATATAAAATTATTAAGAGAAAGGCCATTGGCATGACTTCATATTCTTTTAACAGTCACACAATATGCAGTTACCAGTGTGAAGTTTGGCGATAGAAATTAAAAATCATTCTTACTGAAGTGGTTATATGTTTTTCGTTAATGGAAATGAATGCTTTACTTTATTAAGTGAGCAGAGTTTTTACAACAAACATTAAAAAATAATGTAGAATTAATTATACATTATAATTTTAGACTTTGCTTTTGAAAAACAACTTTCTGCTGCAATATTGTGACTTCTAACAACTGACTTGTGTTTCTGAATCTTAATTTTTAATAGTGAATTGCATACCTCTTTATTAACAAAAATCTTATTACTTTTGTTGAGATACAAATTTAAGTTAAAATGTCGGTCCCTTACATTTTAATGTTCAATGTTCATTTCTTACATTTTAATGTTTAATATAGTTTCCTCTAGTGCTCAGATGAAACATCTTGAAAGCACACATTAAAAATTGTTAATTATCAGCATTAGAGAGATCTCTAAGGGGATGACAAAATCTAGAGTGAATGTGGTTTAATTAAATATTTAATGTTTCCCTCCATTGAACTAGGTAATTGATTATAGATATTAGAAATGTAAATTCCTTCTTCAAGAAAAAGTAATACTTCCTTATCTTGATAGAGTAGTTTTATTTTCCATATTTTATTATAACTTCATTTTTGGGGGGTGGTGAGAGGTTCAGAAAAGACCCCCCTCCTTTCTTCAATCTGTTTTCCAGTTGCATCACTTTACTAAAAATAATTACTAATAGTGGGTTGCTTTCTGACATCTAGAATTATGTTTTTGAAAAATTAATTGGACTTGTGTTTGCCAATTCTATTGAAGAAGGGCTCATATTAAAATGTCACCCTTGTGTTAGTTGGACTTTGTTTCTTTTCTGCTTTCTGACTGGTGTTGTGTGGGAGAGATAATGTCTCCATACTATTACAGTTGATTTCAGACTAGATTGTGTTCATAGAACACACAGCTCACTTTGGTGTCTATTTTATTACCAAGAGATTATGCCATTTGCCGTGCCTTTTATATATGATATCATATTTTCTCAAAGAGAATTTATTTCTTCTCTTATTAGACTTACTATCTGTGGAAACTAAATTGCTTTTATTTTCTTCTATCAGCAAAGAAGAAGTATCACAGCCTCCTTTATAGAACTCCAACTGTAAATTTGCTTTTCCTTAGGTTCTGCCCTCCTGCTTCTACTGGCCTGTAGGCATTTTCTTGCATCATTTAGTAATTTTCCTGCCTTTAGACTGATGGGGTCACCTACTAGTGATTGTTCCCTGTCATAAAACAGCTAAGACCACATATAAGTGTTGCTTCTGCCATCTGGGCACTATTTAGGAAGGCAATCAGTTTGTCTGAGTATTAGCAATTTGGATCTTAGAAATTCTGGAACCTCCGGTGACCTTCACCTCTCCTTTCCAAATTAGCTATTCTCTAGTCAATTTACCATCACAATTTCTCTTATTAGAAGTTAGCCTAGAAAAGTTAATATCAAAGTAACTAAGTGACTAGACTAGTGTACTTCATTTCTATGGTTAATTTTGATAGACTTTAAAATCATAGGTGGAACACCCTATTCTTTGAATGTCCCAATTGTTTTTATATTCCTGTATTAGTTCAATTGTTTTTATATTCCTGTATTAGTTCATTTTATGTCAACATAGGTCTCAGAGGTATTTTTCTGGTTTTGCTTTTAAACCAGATAAAATTCAGTTGTTATATTTTTGCATACTTTTAAAATCTTCTATAATGTCATGGTGCCACACTTGTCTTCTGGTCATGACAACTGTCAGTTTACCTGACATAAAAGTTACCTGCAATAAGATCTCCAGAAATTTAGGGGAATTGGTTCCTGAGGGGAATATTGAAATATGGTCTGCCAAATGGTGGGGGCTCTGAAGCAATAGAATTTTATCCACAAATAA
Organism: Myotis lucifugus; assembly: GCF_000147115.1. Classification (NCBI taxonomy): domain Eukaryota; kingdom Metazoa; phylum Chordata; class Mammalia; order Chiroptera; family Vespertilionidae; genus Myotis; species Myotis lucifugus. The sequence continues at coordinate 5,813,826 of NW_005871059.1, read as the reverse complement.
AAACTGAATGCACTTTGGAGCAGGCTGCTCACCTGGAATGTGTGTCTTTAAATATGCTAAGCATACAATACAAAAATTGCCTTCTTCATGAGGAACATCTCGGCCAAGGACAGTGTATTCCATCCTTCTGGTAAAATGCATATTCCCTATCAAACATCAAATGGTTCATTCTGAAGGATTATAAAAGACTGTGCTTAAAAATAATTCTAATTGATTACTTCAAAGCACGGGACAAGTCCAGTAAAAATATCCTTTGAGTTTGTAGCTTCCAAAAGTTTTTTTTAGATTGGATACATTTTTATTTGCTTTAAGATTTTCTTTTTTGTCCCCGTGTCAGATGAGTATTAATATGATTAGGGGCTTAGTGATGTTACTTTCCTTTTGCATATGTCCACTATAATAGGTGCCCTTTTGTTTACAATTATGTTTTCATTGTGGTGCACCTTATTTGACATTTGCTTACATTTTATATGAAGTTGGCTTTTGGGGGTTCTTTTCAAAATCCAATTGTTTTCTTCTCAGAAGTTTTTTTTTCCTATTTGACATAAAATGTACTTAAAATACCTAATGACATCAGAGGAAAAATCCTCCTACGTCATAAATACATCAGTAAGCTATTACTTCAGCTAATGCAATTACATATAAGATTTTTATTTCTAATAAATATATTTCCTATCTATGCACCAGTAACTTTCTTTATAATTTTCTTAGCTTGATTCACAGTAAGCTACCTTAATAAATTATTGTATTTTATAACAAAATAAGGAATTGGAGTGTCTTAAAAAGTTATTTAGGCCAATCAATTAAAGATGCTTAAAACACCACTATTACATCTTTGCCCAGAAGTAATTCCCATTTGCTCTAAGTTTCTAAATTGTGATCAGGGTTTCTAATGAGAGAGGAAGAATATAGGACTTAAGTTCAGAAGCAGAATTTCACCTATTAGTCAGTTCTGCTATATAATGACCTGTCTCTCTGACATTTTGACCGATTCTCCATTGACTATTGGGAGTCATTCCTCTTCCATGTGATATTTGCATCAATGAATTCTCTCTCTTTTGTGCCATGCCTCACCAGTTCCCTCACCCCTGTATTTCAGTTTTTATTTTCCTCCTCATCATAGATAACTCAAGTAGATCTTAGATCAAGGATTATCCAAAAGTTCTTTTTAAAATATATGCTGCTACTAGGCCATATCTCATTCCTTTTGTGTTTGAGCAGTTATTATTATTATCATTATATCTAAGAGCAGGACTTTGTTTTTTGTTTCCTTTTAAATGTAAAATTTTAGCTTAAATATGCCTTATCAGTAAATTCTGGGATTTTGATTATTTAATTACCTTAGTATTCCAGCTTTGTGTTCTCAGGATTTAATTATATACATTAAAACTGAGTAAGAGAGGGTCAAGTATATAGTCCCATAGCCCATCACCAGCAGACTACTTCCTAGCTAACTCTGGTAGTCACTCAACCTGCTGTGAATTTCATTGGCAATATGATTTTCCATTACATACACCACCTCTTTCTAGATAAATAAATAAATATAAGTAGTTTAAAGGAAAAGTCATCACAGCAGATATTCAACTCTAATTGAAAATTTACTATACCAAACAAAGTATATAAGACATTTGAAAACTTGGTCTCAGTTACTAAGTACTTTGTACTCTTAAAGGGAGTATAGTTTGGACACATGTAAAACAAGTAAAAATAAATAATTACAGTATAGATATTTAAAAAACAGGACTTTACACAATTTATGGAATACTAAAAGAAAATATTGGTGTATATAGTTAGCTAGAAAAAAGCTAGAGGAAAGGGAATTTTGATTAGTGTTTTTGACTATGGCATTTATAAAAGTTAGAAGCTGTAGTAAGAATGTCCCCATTGGGGATAAAATAAGCAGGTCTGTTTGGCTGGAGTGGTTAGTGTAGGCCAGGAACTAAAGATATCAATTTAAATGTGGGTTTTTATAATCTGTGATTTTGTGATGCTCTATTCATATGAAAGACCAACAATGGAGAGTCTTGAAGGATGTGCCAAAGAGTTTTAGTTTCAAGAAAGATATGTCCAAGCAGAGTTTGATGTGACACAAAGATAATTAGAAGGAAGTGAATTCTTACTGAAATGTGTAAGGGAGATACATAAGATGGGGAGTGGAAAAGTAACTTTAAAAAGGTTAATTATTGTAGAATTCTGGGTACTGAGTTATTAAAGTGATTGTGAAGGATAAAAGGTGTTCCAAAGGAATACTTTATGGGAGAATTTGTTGTTCAAAGAGTTAGGGACAAAAAGGGGTCGAAGCTACCTTCAGATTTGACATTTTGGAGGACCAGGAGGATTTTAGTGCAACTAATAGATTTGTGATAAGTAGGTTTCCAAACCATGATCTGTTAGGTTTAAACAACATGGACTTAAATTTGATATATTAAATTTGATGTGAACTTTAGCTAAGAGCACATACATTAAAAACCAGAGATAGTTGTGAGATTTTCTATTTGTGATTAAAAAAAAAGTGTTCACATCCAAGTAAGCCTTATTTACCCAGAACCTTGATTCTCCAGCCGACTTACCGAGGAACTCGTGAGTTGGCCTCTGTAAACTCTGACCCTTTACATTTTAAACATTTTACAAGGTGGTTTTTGCAAACTATATTATATAGTTTCTAACTTCTTTTAAAGAGATTGCTTAATTTAATAGCTAATTTTCTTGAATATACCAAATAATCAGTATGAATATCAATTGTTACATGTGCTGGGATACAGTGGTAATCTTGAAGCCAGTTGAAAAATATAAAGCTACTTATTTCTATCACCAATGGCCCAATATTGACATACTTTTGAAATTTTCATATTTATTTTTGTCCTATATTGGCTGGGCTGATTAAATCCATTTTCTAAATGATATAATCAGTATTTAGTGAAGAGCTACTATGTACAAAGGATTAAGGTGAAATGCAAAGATGAGAAAGAATACACCTTTATTATTTTGAGAAAGCTTAAACTTTTCTTAATTTTTCTGCCCAACTATCAATCACTCTGTGACTTCATTTGCCTTGAAACAAATATTACAAAGAGCTGCCTTGCCCAGCCAGTGTGGCTCAGTAGTTGAGTGTCAACCTATGAACCAAGAGGTCACGGTTCAATTCCAGGTCAGGGTACACGCCCGGTTGCAGGCTCTATCCTCAGTGTGGGGGATGCAGGAGGCAGCTGATCAATGATTCTCTTTCATTATTGATATTTCTATCATTGATATTTCTATCTCTCTCTTCCTCTCCCTTCCTCCCTGAAATAAATAGCTGGCCTGCATAGGGTAAATGGTGGTGGCAGCTTCTACTTTCCTATTATGTGGCTTGCCAATTGCCATTCTTCAGTTGCTATTCCTCTTTAGGTACTAAAATTTTTCTCTTAGTGATCTCTGGAGCTAATATACAATGACTGTTTTATGGCTTTTTAATAACTTTCTGGACAGTGGCTGTGTTGGTGTCATCTTAAAGAGATTTTTCAGAAGCCGTATTTCCAGCATGCCCTTTAGTAAGACCTCAGAGGGCTGGTTAACCATAGGCAAGGACAGGACAGTTTGGCGAGTACCTTAGAACCATTGAAGAAACAACTCATAGTGCATACTGTTCTGATATTAGATTGGAAGCAATATCTCAGAAGGAGATGTCAGTTTTCAGAGAAGCTATGGTTGAAAACCAGAGTCAAGCTGAGACATGAAACCTTGTCAAAATGATGTGCTGTCTTATCCATCAAAAAGCTACTGTTAGATTTTGAATTTATGTAGAAGTATTTATATAGAAGTACTTATGTGTGCAAGTTCCACTTATTTTTTACACCAAATTGTTCTTGATGACTGTCTACAGCATTTTAAATCTTAATTTACACAAAAATTATCATTTTAATTTTCTTTAGTCTCTTGGGAACTTTTGCTTTCTTAAACTTAAGGCATTGTGGCACCAAATATTGCAAAGAAAAATTAGTGGCTCAAGCAGAAACTTGGTGATCAGAGATCCTCATCTATCAATTTTAAGATTATCTATTTTAGTCACTTTATGGCCAACAAATTGTAGATTCAGCACAATTATCTAAAGCAGGGGTGGGGAATGTCGAGCCTGAGGGCCGTATAAGGCCCATGAAATAATTTGGTCTGGCCCTGCTGAGGCATTAGGGATTAATTAATTAAATGTTTGACCAAATACAGAGGCTAATTTTTAAGTTGATAATTTTGTATAGCCTGAGAATGATGTTATAAATATCCAAATTGCCCTTGGCAGAAAGAAGGTTCCCCACCCCTGCTCTAAAGGATTCAGATAACAGCCTTAACTGTCAATTGAAACACAAGATTTGGGGGAGCAGTTTTTTTTTTAAAATATATTTTATTGATTTTTTACAGAGAGGAAGGAAGAGGAAGAGAGAGCTAGAAACATCGATGAGAGAGAAACATCAATCAGCTGCCTCCTGCACGCCCCCCACTGGGGACGTGCCCGCAACCAAGGTACATGCCCTTGACTGGAATCGAACCTGGGACCTTTCAGTCCGCAGGCTGACGCTCTATCCACTGAGCCAAACCGGCTAGGGCAGGGGAAGCAGTTCTTTATCACTAAGTAATTTATTTTGCTTTCTAGCAAAAACATGACCATTTATTCATTGATAAACACATGTGTCTATTGTGTTTCAGACACTGATCTTGGTGCTAGGAGCACATAATGTAAAAGAATAACAACTACTATTATTAGTAGTACTTTTATTATTATTATTCTCAAGGGTCCCATAATCTGTTGGAAGAGACATAGAACTATACAGGTAGTTATAGGCTCCTGCGTTACAAAAAAGCACATTTACTCACTTTTTAAAAAGAAATTCACAAAAGACTATGGGAAATACTGAATGATCATCTGAATTTTATTTGTAAAATGTGAATGGTAATTGTCATATGATTACCTAACAGCAGTATTTCAGAGAACAAGGAAATGGTATGTATAACTACCTGTCATGTATTGTTATTAAACTGTCACCTAATAGATAGATTCTTAAGGTATTAACCCTTCTTAACTGATGAATATTGAGCAAATGCATGAAATTTGTTAATCAGGAATAGGTTTTTTACCCTAAAACCTAGTAACATAAGATAAAAATGAAGTTCATGGTTAAAATAAAAGTGCAGCACTTGTCATAGCTTTTAGAAAGCTTTCTCATGTTACTGATGAGAAAACAAAGGTCCAGGGAAATGAAAATGACTTGCCCAAGACCATAAAATGTGTTAGTATGTTAGTATCAAAGGCAGGACTAATACAGCTTCCTGTTAGATATTTTCTTAAATCAAAGTTTATTTGTTTGTTTTTAAATCACAAGATCCACCCTCATGCATTCCTCTCTCCTGTGAGGTTTTATCATCCAGCCCAGTTACATTCTTCCCAACTTTGCTGCTGTCATTCAGCAACTTCCAGGAGGCTCTTCTGTCACTGAAAATGCATTCTTATTGTTGATAATCTTCCTTTCAGTGTCAACGCTTGCCATACATTTGGATGATTGTAACAGTCATGTGTGTGACCCACTGATACCTATCCTCATAGTTCATTCATCTCAACTCTGTGTCCCTTGTGTCCTCTTCAGCAACCTACCCACTCTGACCATAGTCTGGCATCTTGACAACGTCAAGACTTGTCCTGTCTCTGAACTCGTAGACACCAGAAAGCCCCTGAACAATAGCCACCTCTCCTCTTCCACTATTTTTGCTCCCAACTTACTTGCTCTCCACATTTCCCTGGAAAGTATGGGATCAAGCCATTTTCTTACTTGACCTATTTTCTCCTGTGAATCTGAGTGGCTCTGCCCCCATATTTGTGCTTATTACCATGTTGTAATAAATCTCCTTTTTCAGAGAAAATGAACTTCCAACTTAAAGTGGCTACTCTACATCAAACTCTAGTTGAGGAGATTTTAAGTTTTCCATTTTTTTCTCAGCCCCTTCAGTGCAGAAAAATAAGGAACATAAGGGAACACTATACATATTTTTTTTAATGAAAGAGGAAAGGATCTCATGCCTGTGAGGGCTGGGGTCAAGAGTGGCAGATAGCATTTGCGCAGAAAGTTCTGTGGCATCTTTTCTACAACCAGGGGTGCTGGGTAGTGGATAAGGATAAAACATTAGGAAAGAATGTCTAAAGTTGAATTTCAGGGGCCAGGGATAAGATTGACCCAGAAGGTTAGTGGAATTAGTTGTGCTAAACTTAATCCCTTAAGTTTATTCTAAAGATGAGATAAAACTGGGTAAATGTAAGATATTATTATCATTGTCAAGCTACTCTAATGTTTATAAAACTAGGTAAATGTAAGATATTATTATCATTGTCAAGCTACTCTAATCTTAATTAAGAAGATATTTTTAGTCTAGGTGAGTCTGTGTGCAATAAATAGAGAAATTTTCTGGGTAAAGGGTGTGCAGATATAAAGAGAAGATGTATATCTTGCATATTTGCTCATTTGAAAAGCACATTTGGATTCACATTCTCTCCTTTCATAACAATTGCATCCACAGCACGTGACGCTGTGAAAGCACTTTGGTTGGGCAGCTCCCTCTACAGTTATTGCTGAACACTCTGTGGCAGTTTCCTCTATTCTTTATGGTGTTCTGACACATTTTTAATTTATATGTTATAGAGAGTACAACAAAAAAGATCAATAAACAAATTGCTGACAGTATGTTCAAAATGAGAAACTGTTTACAATAGAATTTAAAAGGTAATATAAGGATGAAACAGTGAAAACAACTTACCATAAACAAATGATATCCTCTTTTCCTGAATAAATATGCTATTATAGCTTCACTTTTTGGTCAACAGGTATTACTCTGTTGGTAAAAAAAAGGTATGTTCAGATTTCTATCTTAATTGAACAGATGTTTAGTGAGCACCTTCTCTGAGTCAGACCAGAGATCAGATGAATTATAATCCCTCTAACAAGAAATTCACTGTATAATGATAACCAATCAGTTTAATAAGTATAACCATAGGAATAGGTATGACTTAGAGAGGTAACAAAGAGAAATGTGACCAGATCTTTCAGGCACAAGAAAAGAAGTGATGAAAATTCACAGAAGCCTCTGAAAGGTGACATTTGAGATTCACTCCATTAGAGGAATAAGAGGAGGACACAGAGGAATGCATGTGAGTAAAAGTCCTGACATTGAAAAAAAAATTCTCAAGGAACTCTAAATACATCACTAATTCTGAAATGTATATTCAGAGACAAGAAGTGGGGAAGGGTCAAGCTGTAAATGGAGGAGGCCTAGGTCACTAAGGATAATCTTGTCAAGCCAAGGAATTTAGATTCTATTTTATAAGCATTGTGATCCAGTGAAACGTTTTAAACAGTGAAGAAAAGTGATAGATTTACATTTTGGAAATGGGACTTGGAAAACTTTGGAGAGGACAGGTTAAGAAAAGGAATCAGATTGGAAGCCAAGACACAAGTTTGCAGCCCATCGATGGTTGTGGGAGCAGTGGAGAGAAGACCAATTTAATATTCAATTTAGTCAAGAGAGGATGAGAGCTTTACTAAAGGAAGAGTCAACGGGGATGGAAAGGAGAGAATGGATTTGACAGTCATTTTGTGGGGAGATTAGGATTTAGTGACTGATTGGTTATATGAATCAGAAAGAAAGTGAAGTTGAGAATGACGCCCAGGTTTCCATTTTGTAGAACAAAATAGGGAAGAAAAGAGGAAGCACATACTTGGGAAACATGAATTTTAGAAAGGTTAATTTGAGGTTCTTATAGGACAATGAAGTTGAGAGATCCCATAGGTCAAAGTTCTAGAAAGAAAGGTCAGTTTGAGATTTATCAGCAAATAGCTGTGGTTAAAACCTTAAGAGTGGATGAGATTGCCAAGAGAGAGCAGATAGCATGGAAAGAAAGGGCCATGCTTGAATAGGAGAAGGCTTTCTGTTGGGTAGTGATGAATTTGGCAAGAGGAGAAAAGAGGTTTGAAAATAACATTTGGTAGCCTTTGTTTTCTCAATTATTCAGTGAGGATGGAAAGGGAAAGGGAAAAGGTCAAATTCAAATAGAGCAAATTTTCAGAGGGCCCAACTGAGATTGGAAACCATGTACTACTACTAGTGTCAGTTCATATTATTTTGATATTCTCTCCAGTGGTGTAGATCCCCCAACACAAATTCAGAGTCTTAGCTTTCATGGCAGTTCATTAACTTGGCCACCTGCTGGCTCAAACACCAGGATCTTTCTTTAGTAATTACATAGGATACTAGGTGTTCATTAGAGATCATAACCTAGAATTATCCTTTGTCCAGCTTTTTTCACAAGGCCTGATGAGGGAATTGATATTTAAGAATATCATCTAAGAGATCATTACCAACCAGTTAGCATAACATTAAGTTTCCATAATACTACATACCTGACTTTTTTACTCTTTTTGAAAAATTGCCTTTTCTAAGTTAAATTTTAATTTTGTCAGAATAATAATAAAACATCTAAATAATGTTTTAGAATTTTCACTATTTTTAAGTTAATGCCTATTATGCTGTTCAATGTCCCTTGTGTAAAGTCCATTGTTAAAATTTTTTTTAGATTAAATACCATGAAATTGTTGATCTCTCTTGAAGAATTGACATGCTTCATTTTAATTGGTAATGATAGTATTGTGTTTTCCATTTTTCTCTTTGCCTACCAGGAAGCTCAGAGCTAAATTTAATGCTCAGCCATAGAACATGTTTAGATTACATGTATAGATATTAGCTTCTTCCACCTTACTTTAACAACATTATTTCATACTTTTTAATAGTTGTACAATTTCTCAACTCCATTTTAAAAGGAGATATATATATGCAAGTGACCTCACTGTATGTAGGTACAGATCCCTACAGAAGTTTTTGTATGTTATGATGGTCATGACAAGCTGAGAGGTTTTTTTTTGTTTTTTTTTTTAACTGTGAAAGGTGAGGGGGGATGTTACTCTAAGCTCATAGATGAATATGGTAAAGATGAAAAAAGTATTGCTATGTATTTGTTATGTACAGAAGAATCCTTGAGTGTTGATCATGTATTAGAGGAGAATCATGTTCCTTTAGTGCAAAATTCTGTCCTCTGGCTCAAAGATGCTCTGCCCATTGCTGTCTTTTTCTTCTTCAGTGCATTCTGGGATCTGCTATGTGACTGTGCTGGGAAAATTTGTTTGGGTTGGCGGGGTGTGTGTGTGGATAAAACATTCTTCTCTATGGTCAACACTGAGCAGAGCTGTTCTGCCCCTATAATTCATAACAGTCTCTTTTCCTCTTCTTATCCTTGGGGAAAAAATAAATCTATTTGTCAATGAGTGTTCAGTGACAAATGGAAAGGGACCATGCCTTTTACCGACTTCCTAACTTTTCCTGATATTCTCATCATGTACCTTCTAGACCAGTGATGGCGAACCTATGACACGCGTGTCAGAGGTGACACGCGAACTCATTTTTTTGGTTGATTTTTCTTTGTTAAATGGCATTTAAATATATAAAATAAATATAAAAAATATAAGTCTTTTTTTTACTATGGTTGCAAATATAAAAAAATTTTTATATGTGACATGGCACCAGAGTTAGTTAGGGTTTTTCAAAATGCTGATACACTGAGCTCAAAAGGTTCGCCATCACTGTTCTAGACCATAACTGCTGGTAGCCTGGTAGCTGGTTTTCCTGAGTGTTCTAGACAGCTATGATTATGTCCTCCACTTCTTTCTCCTTTGGGCAAAGGTCAACATGATTTATCTTAGAAAACTGAGATTGATGCAGGATGAGACACCAAAAGACACCCAACATCTCTTACTCTTGTTTGTGTAGATGGTCGTTAAATCACTGACAATAGAGGGAGGCCCTATGCATTGATATATGTCAAGAATGAATTACCCTTGCTTTTAACTAGAAATGCCAAATTTGAAACTATGAAAGGCAAATTTTATTTTTTCTTCTATGTCGGCACATGCTGAAGAAAACCTTAACATGGGATTTCCTTGATATGCCATTTTAAAAGTAAAATTTTAAGGGGTCAATGGGGGAAAAAAGGAGACATGTGTAATACTTTCAACAATAAAGATTAAAAAAAATAAAAACTAAAAAAAGTAAAATTTTACTTGAAACAACTTCTTAAAATGGAAAAATATTGAGTGAGTGATTAATTTTTCAAGTGCTTATATTCTCCCTTTCAGGAGATTATTTTTAGGTTCTTCTAAAATACTGGTTTTCAAACTTCAGTATGCATACCGATTACCCGGAAAACTGGTTAGGTTCTCAGGTGGTATGGATGCTCATGGTCCACAATAAGAGCAGAACCTCTGCAAGCCCCTTCTGATAACTTACCTTTTTATGATGGTGCCTTGCGCATGCTTTCTCACACATTTATGAATTATTTCCTTCAGAGTCATTTTATCTGTCTCAAGGCAATGTTCTATGATCCTGAAGTAGGCAAAGAATGGCTTTTAAAATGTGCATATTTAGTAAATTATAATAAAGATATTTAACTATTCATTTTTCATTCAATGACTTTTTAAAATATGCATTAACTAGTCGAATATTTACTGAATGTGGTAACATTGTAGTTAATAAAATTTCTGGTGACATGTATGCCTTCTTCTAGAATACTCTGCCCCAGTAGAATTTCTCCCCTAAAGAGTGGGATCTTTGTTGTGTTTTGTTCACTGATGTATCCTGAGCAGTTAGAAGAGTGCCTTGCACATAGTAGACCTCAATAATTATTTGTTTAATTGATGTAAGTAAGGAAGGCTTGGTTTCAATTTCCTTCTCTTTTTTTTGCCTTAGTAAGGGGTTTGATGATTTAAGAGCTTGCAAGCTTCGTATCGATTCTTATTGCCTAGCACTATAAATGTAAATGAAGCAAGAATAGTAGACTAATTATTCAATTTCCAAGAGCCAACAACCTTGGAAGTCTTTTTTTTAAACTAAATTCTTTATAAATAATTTTTCTTTTTATTTGCTTCTTTCTTATAGTAGTAGAATAAAGCAAAGAAAATAAATATCTAATTAATTTCATGTTTCATGGGTAGACTCACTCCTCTTAATATCCCTGTTAGTCTTTTTCCTTTCTAATAACTGAGGAAAAATCACTACATTTACAGTCAATTAAAACTCTCAGGTTGTTATATTTTCTCATTTTCTTCCTTTTTATAAATATTGGTGTCTGGTACTCTCTATCCTTCCTTAGACTTTAGTGCCCAGGTGAAGTTGGGAAGTGTACCAAATGAGAGAACCTGAGTTTCATCTCACTTTCTCCATCAGATACCCCTGTGATTCCAGACAAGTCACTGAACCATTGTAAGTCTGTCTTCTCATCTGCAAAAGGTCTGCCATGTCCTCCTCCAAGACCTCCATAATGAACCAATGTGGAACTGCTAGTGGCATTATTATATTCTACTATAGCTTATATTATGTTCTTATTTTGATGATTATTAACTGCCTCCTGGACTCTGCTTTTCCCAGAAAGTTATAAGCAACCATTTCTACTTAGCTTTTATTTAAAATGATAGATGTTGTGTTGAAGGAAACATTTATCTAAGTCCCTGATTTGAAAACAAAAATTAGAGGTTAGGTGACTTGCCTATGATTGCACACAGAGAGTTGCTACAAGAGGAAGGACTCTCATTGCAGCCCAGCTTTTTCATTCTATCTCCCGTGAAGCATCTTCGGACATTTACCGCTGTGTCTTTACATGCTTTGTCTGCTCTCTGATTTTTTGTCACCCTTAGTCTTTCTACATGGGCTTGAAGGGCAAGCCTCAGCTTCATATCAATGAGCCAACCAGTTAATTAATTTATTCAACAAATACAGATTCTACTAATCATCCGTCAGTGTGCTGGGCACCAGATATGAAAAATGAATCCAGGTTTCAGATGTCAGTCAAGGTTGGTAACATACCCAAATATCCATAAGAAATTATACAGATATTAAATTTAGAGTAAAAGTATGAAATATGAGAATATACAGAAGATATTATTATAGAGTAAAACAATGTTATCTATGTTTCCAGACTTTATGGAAATCCTGTAGTAACTGCCATTGCTTACGGTCTAGAAGGAGAGATAGAGAAATAATTATTGCCACATCAATGTGTGGATGAGTGTGGATGAGAAGAGAGTGTGGAGGTTCAAGGAGGGGAAGATTACTTCTAGGTGGGGTCATTAGGTAGGTAATCTTGGAATAAGTGGCATTAGGACATATCTTGGATGCTAGCTAGCCTTGCAAATGAAAATCTAGATGGAAAAGGAATTTCTCATGAAGGAAATGTTAAATAGATCTGACTAATATGCTAACAGGTAAACTACAAGGAATGGTGAACTGTTTAATTTGTCTGGAGAAGTTACCTAAAAGGGAGTTGTGGAAGAATTGATTGAAAAGTAGGCCCAGATGTCAGAGTTCTGAGAATGACAGAGTTTGAATTTGTCTTCTACCTGATAATTTAGTCAAAATAGAGTAGACCCTCTTTTGCAAATTTCTTCCAAAGACTGATAAATAGCAAGTTATTTTTACCTTTTTCTGCCCACTCTCCCCCACCCTGCTTTTTTCCCTTCTTCCTTGTAGAATTTGTGCTAGAAATTAACACTTTTATAAGAAAGCCCCCCCCCTTTTTTGTCTGTCAAAATGTCATTAATCTGTCCATTTCCATTTCCGTAGTAATGCAAACATTTGATGATTAGAAGTATACTGGTGAATGTATTGCAATGTTTTGCAGCTAGAGTTGCAGCCTCTGTGGACATGTGGCCCGCCTCTCAGTGAAGCAAAAGGCATATAACAAGCTGGTTTCTCAGCTGTGAAATGCCACTACTTAGGTCACATGCCTCAGATAAAAAAACTGCCAGGAGCAACGCCTTCTCCTTGGCAGAGAGGCGTGCCACCTGTCACCCAAAGCTGCCGTCCCCTCTGGCATGCATCGAGCACGGATAGCTTTAATTCACTTCTGCATATGGGGAGGTTGTGTTCTCTGCCTTTTGCAGCATGCTTCTCTGTAGTTTTTATCTAATGTAGAATTCATTCTGGAACTCGTTGAATGGGGAATTATCACCCATACTTATCGGGGTCAAATCTTAATCTGGAAGAATAGCTGTAACCTTGGGGGATAGCACTTGAATAAAAATGTGAATTGTATAACATGTGTAGATAGAATATGACAGGCATATTTTCACTCAACACCTAGCCATGAAACCACCCTTGGTGACATGACAAGATCACACCTTATGTCAGTCCTTAATAGCATACAAGGATTCCTGAAAATCAGCCTTAGAGAGCACACATTCTGGACCCACTATAGAATGCATCATAAACTTTTAAGGCATACAAAACAAGAAACATAATTCATATCTTCACAGGCAGGTAAAACATTCCTTATAGTTTTTACCTTATTTTAGATTTCTCCCATATATGTAAGGTCTGACAGGGTGTTAAACACCAAGTAAGTGTTTGATTAATACATGTTAATGATAAGCAAATGATGGTCCCATGAAAAGGTAATCTAATAGGCATTTGGGCTGATGATGATATTAGAATCCTTTGGCTTCCTATTTCTCTAAGAAGGATAAATTCAAAAACTACCTTTATGAAAAGATATAGATCCCTACTGCCATAATAATGCCATCTCGGCACAAGTGTTATACTTAAGAGCTCATAACATGTCTTCTGTTGTATTTTTGAGTGGCTCAAGAAAAAACTATATTAAAATGTATATATTCAAACATTTCAAATATTATTCTTATTTTTTCATCTGTTCTTATTTTTGGTTGAATTGTGTCCCACCCAAAAAGTATGACTCTTAATTCCAGTACCTTCAAATGTAAGCTTAATTGAAGATAGTAGTGTCTTTGCAGAGTGATCAAATTAAAATGAGGTCATTATGGTGGAACCTAATCCAATGTGACTGATGTTATTATAAAATGAGTAAAGTTGGATATACAGACATGCAAACAAGGGAAACACCATGTGAAGTTAAAGGTAAAGATTGGCTGAAGCATCTATAAGCCAAGAATGCCAAAGGTTGCCAGCAAGGCTCTGGAAGCTAAGAGAGAGAGGCATGGAACAGATTCACCCTCATGGCCTGAAGAAGTAATCAACCTTGTTGACATCTTGATCTTGGACTTCTAGCCTGTAGAACTCTGGGGCAATAAATTTATGTTATGTAAACCATCCACTTATACTTTGTTACAGTGGCCTTACGAAACGAATACATTTCTTCTCAGGTTATTGTATTGCTGAGAAAAATTAGTCTTTATGGCCCAACTGATCCTCAGTTTCTTAACCTTTAACCTCTCCCATGTCTGACCCACCATGTTGTACTCAAAAATGGTAAAATAATGTAGACATCTGTTGTTATTATTATTGAAAAATAATAACAATGACAGCACCTTTGATTGAGCTTTTCTTGTTTGCCAGGCACTGTGCTTAGTGTTTCATGTAAACGACTTCACCTGATCCTCCCAATAACCCTATAAAGTAGGTTATGTTAGTCTGGAAAGATTAAAATTTCTTTCTAAGTCACCCCAGTAAAAACTGATAGACACAGGGTCAGAATGGCTGGCCACTACATAATCTGCATATAGAGGCACTACCATACTTATGACCAGGCTTATGAAGGAGGGTAGATATTGTCAGAATTTGAATGCCTATTTAAATGTGTATGGGAAATGTAAATAATCAGGGCAAAGACCATATTACCATGAGTCAGTGTTTTGTGCTGGTCTCAGCCCATCAACAACCAATACTGTGGCTGGACCAGCCTTTGTGGTAATTATGATTTCAAGAAGCCCTTCAGCAATAACCATTAGGAAACTTGGAAAAGATACAGTTTTATAACTTAGAAAACCTGGAAATCACACAACCTAATAGGGAGAGAGAGAGAGAGAGAGAGAGAGAGAGAGAGAGAGAACGGGCCTAGGGTTCTGCTTTTATTGGGGTGGAGGCCTAGTATTTCGGTTCATTCATTATTGGTAAATTTAAAACACAAGAGCCAGAATTTGAAATGAAGGAAGAGAAAAATTTAAGTACCTCAAATGGCCAGCTATTGAAATCAATTACAATGATCTCTGAAACAAGGCAGGCTCAGTGGGGGAGGCAGCCTGTCTCTTTGTGTAGTCCAGGGGCTGCCCTGTGTTTATTGGAGATAGCCATCTTTGAAATGGATGCTTTTTTGAAATAGATGCCTTGGGCAATCAAAGCTTAAGCCAGATATTTGTATTACAAAGAAGAAAAAAAATCTGTCAGGGTTTACACTGAAGTTAGACACTATCTTAAAAAAGAAAATCAGGTCCTGCCCTAGCTGGTTTGGCTCAGTGGACAGAGTGGACAGAGCGACAGACCATCAGCCTGCAGATGACAGAGGGTCAGCCTGCGGACTAAAGGGTCCTGGGTTCAATTCCGGTCAAGGGCATATGTTGGGGTTACAGGCTCGATCCCCAATAGGGGGCATGCAGTAGGCAGCCAATCAATGATTCTCTCTCATCATCGATGTTTCTATCTCTCTCTCCCTCGCCCTTCCTCTCTGAAATCAATAAAAATATTTAAAAAAATCAGGTCCTTGAGTCATATTGTATCCAATATGAATTGGATAAAATTATATCCAACACCTGTCCTGGTCGACCAAGAGGACCACTTAGCCTAGATCATTGCCACTTCAGAAAAGGATAAAATAAAGACACACTGGGTCTTCCTTTCTAGTTCTCTTTATCTTCTAAGATGAGTATTTAGAAAAGGCAGTTCTACTCTAAAGCTTGCTCCTTTTGGCTGTAGGGAAATGGGAGGGAAACATGGTCAGAGCATTAAGATGGCTATGTATTTTTTTTTTTAAAGATACCTGATACTTGAAAAACCTTCAAATTTGTAACAGCTAGATATGATGATAAAAAGACATAATTACAATTCTCCTGTGTTCAGAAAAATCCTGTAATTACAAAAGGAAACAAACATACTATATTTCTTTTTAAAAAAAATCTTCTTTATTGATTAAGGTATTACATATGTGTCCTTATCCCCCCTTTGTCCCCTCTGTCCCCTCCCTCCCCGCTCATGCTCTCCCCCCCTGGTGTCTGTGTCCATTGTTTAGGCTTATATGCATGCATACAAGTCCTTTGGTTGATCTCTCCCCCTTCCCCCCACCCTCCCCTGCCTTCCCTCTGAGGTTTTATTTTTTAAAATTTCTTTATTGATTAATTTATTACATATGTGTCCTTATCGCCACATTACCCCCCATCCCCTTCACTCATGCCCTCACCCCCCTCTGAGGTTTCACAGTCTGATCGATGCTTCTCTGTCTCTATTTTTGTTCTTTAGTTTATGTTGTTCATTATATTCCACAAATGAGTGAGATCATGTGACATTTATCTTTCTCTGACTGACTTATTTCGATTAGCATAATGCTCTCCAGGTCCATCCTTGCTGTTGCAAATGGTAGGAGTTCCTTCCTTTTTACAGCAGTGTAGTATTCCATTGTGTAGATGTACCACAGTTTTTTAA
>NW_005871059.1:5770338-5797013 GCF_000147115.1 Myotis lucifugus | reverse complement strand
ACCAGCACTTGTCATTTGTTGATTTGTTCGTATGATAGCCATTCTGACAGGTGTGAGATGGTACCTCATTGTTGTTTTGATTTGCATCTCTTGGATGATTAGTGACTTTGACCATGTTTTCATATGTCTCTTGGCCTTCCTTATGTCCTCTTTTGAAAAGTATCTATTTAGGTCCATTGCTAAAGTAAGAGAGATTTTTTCAGTGGGCTAAGGGGAAGAAAGTCTTTATCCTCTCTCCAGAAATTTCTAGGGCTTTAGTACTGGGGAATTTACCACATTTTAAAAAAATTGATAGTGCTCTGTACTGACTTATTCTCAAATCAGAATGTATACAGCGCCAGTTGATTTTCCTGTGGAGTGTTAGTTCATGTGGAAGCCGGTCTTTTTTGTTTGATTCCTAGTGTGATTATGGTCACATGTTTGTGAGATTCTTGGATTGTTATAAAAGGAATTCAGATGTTAAGTGTGGTTGGACTGAATGAGCCCCACACCTCAGAAGCTATGCTTCTATGAGCAGGAGTTCACAGAGCCTATGGCTTTGTAATAGAGCAGTGTGACCATCTCTTCCTGGGAGAGGTCTACAAATGACCAGCTTACCAATGGAGCTATCAGCCTTTTCAATTTGAGATCCTCCATTTGTAGTTAGTGGTCAAGTAGATGCACAATAAGCAGTGTGAGTACAAAGAGCGAGATCAATGGTTAAGGGGGTGGCTTTTGGAGTAAGACCTAGTTTCTTATCCTATCTCTGTCATATTTGAACTGTGTGCCTTTAGGCAAGTCACTTAACCTCTCTAAGTTTCACTCCTCAAATCTGTAAACTGAATATTTTAATACTTTAAATTTAGTACTAACTTCTCATGGGATTAAATGAGATAATGACTGGCATATAATCAGAACTCAATAAAATTCATACGTATATACATATGAGCTAATAAGGTGGTGGTGTGATATGACATATTCTACTTTAGTTAGCTTCTATTAAAATGACCTTTCCTCTCTTTGTAAAAATTATACCTTTAAGAGGCAGCATAGAATTTATTAGTAGAGGATATATATATATATATCCTGTCTCTGAAATGATTTTCATCTGGAAAATTTTGGGTGTTTAATAAGCTTCTGTGAAAAGATAGTACCTTTGGAAAGCATAGTATTTAAAACTCTTTACAGTTATTACCTTAAGGTTTTCAGATAAGCATTTATAGTAGGCATGGCAGAGTGGCCAGAAGGGAAGAACTAATCCTGTACAGGCCAGTTGGAGGACATCAAGGTTATTCCTATTTCATAATTTTTATTTGGTTCCAGCTATGATATAGCATGTGTTTCCCGAAGGTCCCTGCTGGTCGTCTTTAATCATCATCATTATTGTTCCCTAAGCACCTTTATATAATCTTGATTTATAGAAAGTAATGACTTCTATTCTCTAAAAGGTTGAAATCTGAAATGGACAACATCAGGAAGGAAATAGTGGCTGCAAAGGTGTGGGGTTTGAGTCATGTCCATAAGGTCATGAAGCTGAAAGTAGGTACTTGTTGTCCTGGTTGTAACTTTCTTGAGGGCAGAATCATTTTTACCATTTTTTTGTGATTCTTATAGCATCTGTTACAACTCTTTTCACACAGATTTCAAATGTTAGTTGAAATAAATTCACCTTTGTAAAATAGTAATTGTTTATCAGAATTGTGAGGCTGTGAGGAAAAAATATTCTTTATTTGTCTTAGGAAGTTAGAGATTTGAGGGTGTTTTTTCTTTTGTACCCAAACTTTCTTAAACATATTTACTATATATGTTACATTGCCTTCCTTACTATTTTCTGGGCTATAAACTCAGCTATATCTTAAGTTTTCACTTTTTGCATAGTGCAATGGTTTTCACTTATGATTGAACATTATAATCACCTGGGGAGCTTAAAAACCGATGGGTGCCCAACTTTACCTGCAGAGGTTCTTTCTTTTTCCTTTATTTTAAAAATTTAAATATATTTTTATTGGTTTCAGAGTGGAAGGGAGAGGGAGAGACGGAAACATCAATGATGAGAGAGAATCATTGATCGGCTGCCTCCTGTATGCCCCCTAATGGGGACCGAACCTACAACCTGGGCAAGTGCCCTGACCTCCTGGTTCATAGACTGATGCTCAACCAGTGAACCACACTGGTAGGGCTGCAGAGGTTCTTTCTAATGGAGCCTGGAGAGCCCTGAAAATGTAAAGGGTGAACTTGTTCTGGCATCACCTAGTATCTCCTGTTATCTTCTTCACGACTCTAGCCATAGGCCTTCTGCCGTCCATAAGCAGTGGAAAGGCGCCCCCTCTTGGAGGCCTTAGTGTTGTTTCCTCTGGCTGGAATCCACTGTAGATCTACAGGTGGCTGGCTGCTTCTTTTCACTCAGGTTTTACTTAGTTCAAATGTCATTTCCTCAGGAAAGCCTTCTCTATCCAACTTATCACCAACTTATTCTCCTCTTACTTTCTATCCTATTGCTTCATCTTATGTACTTTTTGCCATTTATGGCTATTGGAAATTATCTCATTTATGCAATTTTTACATATTTTTAGTCTCACCTACTAACAGGACACTGTTGTATTTCCAGAGCCTTGAACAGTGCCTGGCACCCAAAAGTCTTGCAATAAATACATTTTTTTTGAATGACTAAGCCCAAGGGCTTATGTTTTACAACAGCAATGACACATATATGTGTAGGCATTACTAATTGGCAGTGGCATCTTTTCTCCTGGGTTTAGTAGTATAGTTCCTCTCAACATAGTTCACAATTATCTACTGTTACCTTCAAGATAAAACCTATTTTATGGTTTAAAAATTTTTTTTGTACATAGCTTTTTTACTTGAGGAAATTGAGGCTCAACTAGTAGGCAATTTCTACTTGTCCATTCAGTCTTTTATTCATTTACTCCAAAATATTCGTTAAAAATTTAGAATACAAGAAGCAAGATTCAGATTTTGTCCAACATGTCTCCAATGTTTGGATCTTTCTGGTATGCTTGGTTATAATACATTTTTCAATTATACATTGCTGAAATTAATTCAATAGGGGCCTCAAAACAGATACAGAATTACTTTGTATAAGGCTATATATGACAAATGCAAGAGGAATGATTATAGCATAGATTCTGTAGTAGAATTAGAGGCTGAAGGGATTTCAGATCATCCATCCAATAGCCTAATTTGCAGATAGGAATTGAAGCTCAGAGAGGATAATTGTTTTCCATGAATGCTTGTTGTAGGGCGTGGTTATAGGGTTAAGCCTGGACTGACCTGTTGGCAAAGCCACAAACAAGTCCCAGCTTAGAGGGCACAGTCCTCTTAGCATAATTAGGCTTGACCTTATGACACTCCCTAGATCTTATCTGGGTAGCTAATGGGCTGTGGGAAGTGCAGCAAGTGCTGCCAAAGCACGTGAAACTCACAAGAACATTATAGTTTGCCCACGGCTGGTCTAGGTGGATCTTCCTGTGCCTGACTGAGGCCACAGAGAGAGAGATCCAGAGGCAAGCTGAGCCTTTATTTTATAGCCAGGGGTAAACAAGGTAGTGGTCACCATAGTTACAATGTTCTTGTGAGTTTCACGTGCTTTGGCAGCACTTGAAATGAATAAAACTAAAAAAAAAAAGACCGTACCCTTTTATGTAATGATGTTTACTTTGAATTTATATTAGTTCACACAAACACTCCATCCATGCTTTTGTTCCGGCCCTCCGGTCCAGTTTAAGAACCCATTGTGGCCCTCGAGTCAAAAAGTTTGCCCACCCCTGACCTAGACCCAGCTTATTCTCTTTGTCTGTCATTTCTTCATCCATTCGCCGCCCTCACTCAGGCTTTCGAACCCTTGGCTGAGCTGGCTCGGTATAGCTTGTAGCAGAAATAGAGGACAGACAGACTGAGTGGTCAAGGTCAAGGTCAAGTGATTACTTTGTGGTGCAGCAGATATCAAAACCCAGCTTTCAGTCTAGGGCTCTTTTGTACCCAAATATGTGTGCTTAGTACTACCTGGGGATGTTGTTAAACATGCTGGGGATGGTATTCTGGGACTTGAATTTTACCATCCCTCTTCCCCAGGTAATTATATTGCACAGCCGAAGTTGGGGACCATCGTGTATACCGTATTAATAATACAAAATTTGTTTCACCCATAACTGCATACATAAAGTATGGAGAGTACCATTTATAGGACTTTCCCAAAAAATTCTTCTAATTTTTGCTTAGCTTCACAGTATCAATCTTTGAGCTAAATTTCAATAAACTAAAGACTTGCTTCTGACATTTAATTAAATTCAACAGCTATTGAGTATGAGGGATATAAAAGTGAGTAAGATGTGCTTCTTAATATACACTCTTTAAAATCCTGCTTAAACAGAGAGAAATAAATTAAAGAATCTCTGTTTTCCCTTTAATTTTAGTGTCACAATAGTCCTCTCCCTGATCTACTATGACAGGGAAGATGTGAGAGGCAGGGGTGATGGTGGTGGGTGGGTGAGTGGAGAGAGCTGAGCACTGGCTAAGTGAAAAGATAGGAATGAACAGGAAAAGACTTGCCTTGAGTCTAGGTGAAGCTTTCAATACAGAAAGGAACCTGCCTGTCCTGTTTAAGCTATATTCTGAGACCAACAAAAGTGCCTGGCACATATCAGTGTTGTTTTTAAACATGTTAAGTCAGTGGTTCTCAACCTTCCTAATGCCGAGACCCTTTAATACAGTTCCTCATGTTGTGGTGACCCCAACCATAAAATTATTTTCTTTGCTACTTCATAACTGTAACTTAGCTACTGTTATGAATCGTAATGTAAATATCTGATATGCAGGATGTATTTTCATTGTTACAAATTGAACATAATTAAAACATAGTGATTAATCACAAAAACAATATGTAATTATATATGTGTTTTCCGATGGTCTTAAGTGACCCCTGTGAAAGGGTCATTCGACCCCCAAAGGGGTCTCGACCCACAGGTTGAGAACCGCTGTGTTAAGTGAATACACACACACACACACACACACACACATATATATATTTGCATAATTATGCCAACTTGTTTGAAGGAGTTGAGGTGTAATAATAGGACTAGTGTTGTTTTGATGACTTTCTTTTAATAGTTCTTGTGCATCTTGGCACATAAGGAACTTTGTGGTCAAGCCTCCAGCATTGAAGTTGAGATAAGCATTTAAATTTTAGTACTTTCTATACAGTAGAAAGAACTGAGAACACTGATTTTCAAAAATATTAGGAAAGCATATTTCTGTTTACATTATTTTTTAAAATATTTTTTACTGAGAAAAGTTACTAATTTCATTCAAAGGTAAAGTTACTCTAAAATCATGATTCCCAGTTCTTAACATAACTTGCTAATTCCTCCTTTTGTATAAGTCTAATGAACCTGTCATGGAGTGACATGTGTTTGTGCTTTGTGGGAAGAGAAGGGGAGTCGGGTAGGTGTGTTTATTTTCCAACAGCACGTAGGCAGCATGTAGAGAAATAAATAAATTCCCACAGCAGCTGTAAAGATGGATAATCTTGGATTTTTAAACAAAATAAGGTGGTTGCCCACAAAAATGGGAACATAACTGTAATTAAATCACTTAGGAAAATGGAAGCTGGATTGGCAGTAGTAAAAAAGAAATGCCTGTTTATTTAGTGAATTTTAACAATTTTTTATATATGCATACAGCTCACTGCATATACAAGGCAAAACAATTGAATTTAGTCAATCACTAAATTTATTTGAAAGGAAACTGACTAGTCAGTGAGAAAAACCTTCCAAATGATTAATTAATTATTAATTATTAACATATTTACTGTTTACATGAATTTCCCTTCACTCAAACCATACAAAGAATGTTTCCAAACAGTAGGGTGGGTTCCCTCAGCTCAGCCTGTGCCCTCCTGCAGTCCTAGATCTCTCGGCGGACATCCCCCAAGGGGTCCTTAGCGCTGCCGGGGAGGTGAGAGAGGCTCCCACCACTGCCGCTGTGCTCGCCACCCATGAGCCTGGCTTTTGGCTGAGCGGGGCTCTCCCTGTGAAAGCACACTGACCACCAGGGGACAGGCAGCTCCTGCATTGAGCATCTGCTCCCTGGTGGTCAGTGTGCATCATAGTGACCAGTCATTCTGCCGTTCAGTTGATTTTGCATATTAGCCTTTTATTATATAGGATTGTTAATCTCTTACTGTGTCTTATTTAGAAATTAAAATTTATCAGAGGTATGTATGTATGTATGTATAGGGGAAAAAAACATAGTATGCATAGAGTTTGATCCTATCACTGATTTCAGGCATCCATTGTGGGTGTTGGACCATAAGGAGGGATACTGTAGTCTACTTTCTCCAAAACCTAGCTTTGTGTGTATAAGCACTGTTAGGTTAGAACTCATATTTCTCATCTTTGTGACATGAAGGAAAAGTAGATAGGCTTGGAATACAGTATCTTATCTAATAAAAGAGTAATATGCAAATTAACCATCACTCTGACACAAAGATGGTGGCATCCATAGCCACAAGATGGCAGCGACTAGTGCTCTCAGCCCTGCTGGAGTCCTCCAGTCCTGGGGGGTGGCTGCTGAGAGCAGAGCCTGCTTGGCTGGCGCTGGCGGTGACCCGGGAGTGACCAAGCAGGCCCGCAGACAGCAGAGAACCATGGGGAGCCGGCCTAAGCCATCAGTAGGACATACCCTGAGGGCTCCCGGATTGGAGAGGGTGTAGGTCAGGCTGACGGACCCCTCCCTCCCACCCCCCATGCATGAGTTTCATGCACTGGGCCTCTAGTCTTTCTATAAAATCAGTTATTTTAAATTTGTTTCCTAAAACTATCTAGTATGCCAGTAGGAAGCATAAACAAGTGACAGGCAGTTGCACATAAAAGGGTGAAGCTAACCATGTGGGAACCTTAGGGAGCAGAGAGCAGAAGCCATGCCATTTCCAGCTAAATAGTTAGCAGCCTTGGGAGAATGTGGGCCTGCTATTGCCAGATCTTATATCTCAAGAAGCTAGAAATTTAAAATCCTATGTGGAATGTTCTTATCTTTACATTTTAGCAACCAATTAATTTTTTAAAACACCATGTAGACTCAACAAAGTCCACATGTGCCCTGGCGGCCAGTGTGTGACCACTCTGGACAATCAGGTAGTGGGAAGAGTACCACCCTGAGGCTGGATGCCCTGGCTTCTCACTAAGCAGGAATAAATGTGGGACTTTGGGGCAAGTCACTCTCATTTTTAAAATTAGGGATTTGGATCAACTGCTATGTAATTTAGTGTCTTTTCAAGTTTCACAACATCTATGATTTTATAAGGAGCAATAACTGATCTTCACATTCATTACCATTCTTATTTTCACTGTGACTTACGTGATTTCCCCAAATATTTGAAATCTGCCTACTATTGGCCTCTGTGAGAGCTGTTTATGAACATTTGTTGAAAGTGACCAGAGAAAATTCTGTTAACTTGTCTCTGAGTCTAAGCCAATCGTTAACAGAGTTCCAGAACCCGGCTTTCTCCTGCTGTAGTAAACATATTAATAAGCTCTCACCAGAAGAACTGCGAACAGATGCAGTTTTTGAAAACACGGTGTCCTTGTCACATTTACTTGTCTGTCTCGCCTACTGAAGCAAGACTTGCGTGTGGTACCCTAGTAAATACTCTCCTATTTGTCATGATCAGATCACAGTTCATTAATTCAGTAGAAACATCCTTGTAACCAGTATCTTTAATACACAGATCCAAGCCCTAAAGGGGAGATACACCATGACATAAAACAAGTTTTTTTCTTTTTCTGTTTCATTCTGTCACATAATTTCTTTTATTCTGTTACACAATTCCTTACAGCAGGAAATAAGAATAGCACATTGCCTTTGTAGCCACTTTTCAATGTGGTACTTTACAGTGCTTTTAAATACAATTAATGTATTCATACACTGTCTTATGTGGTAAATTAGGAACTATCCCCAGTGTAGTGCAACAATTTAATCATCACACTTAAGCACCTTTGTCTTTGCTGATAACTAGCCTGGTAACCTTGAAAACTGCATACCTCTCTGATTTTCCATTTCCTCATCTATAAAATTGCTGTTTAAAAAAATCCTCATCACATAGAGTTGTGAGGAGTACAAGAAAGCAATTAGATGTAAAAGTGCTTTGCACAACCAAAGTACTGTGTGTCAGCGAGATAACATGCTAATCAATTACCTACCTCATTCAAACATGAGAAATGGAAGTACAAGTGGAATAGAGGAGCCTTTTCGATACTGCATGCTGCAGTGCCAAGTCTTTGGGATTTGGATTGGCCTCCCAAGTATCTCCTATCATTCCTGCTTTCCTCCATTTAAACCATCTCAACAACTTAATTTGTGTCACTGGATAGATGGAATCAAACCCGGAATCTTAGAAACAAGAGGTTAGTCTGTTGCTTGAAGGACCTTAAAAATATCCCTCCAGATTTATTCTTTAAAAAGAGTTCTTTGTTTAATCTCTGTTCCTCACCACCCCCTCTGGACTTCTTCCATTTTTTCCACATTAGTGTTTGAATGGAGGACCTTGGGTGATTGTAATTTCATATACAGAAAACACATTATCATCATCCTCTTTTTACTTAATCTTACATAAGAAACAGTTTTCTAAGTTTCTACCTAGTCTCAATATCTATGATTTAAAATGATGGCATGATATTCAAAACTGGATGTACTAAAATCTCCCTCATCTTAAGCATTCAGGATGTTCCTGATTTGTTTTGTTTTTCCTCAAAAACATTTAGTAGTGTGCTGCTCTCCAGAACACTCACCCCAAAACCCTAATTTGTAGTATTTTCTGATTTCCATGGTGTAAATTCTCCCATCATGTTTAACTTCACGCTAATGTTTTTTTTTAATGTCATTAATCATAGAGCTGAACTTGGAGTTTGGAAGGTATAGGTCTAATTGGATCTTGTGAGCCAGTATGAGCAGTTTCAGCGCATAACTACATGTTTCTTGTTTAAGAAATGCTATTCTTCAAAATTCCTCATTTTTCATTTGTAAATATAGAAAAGAACAAGCTATAAGTATTATTTTATCCTTGACTACTTATTTTTATACTTCTACTTATGTTACATAATATTTATGCAGTGAGAATGATATATATTCATTATGTCTATATATAACAATTCCATATTGTTTCTTATAAAATACTTAAATAAATATATCACTAGGCTTTCAATATTAATTTTTTTATTTGACTTTTCTCTTCATTATAAAAATTATACTCAGCAGTTCCAATCTGTGTCTAAATAATTTGTTGTATATTTAAATTATTACAGATCTTGCTTCAGTCATGTTCTGTCACTCATTTTTTTAATAATGTGGTTCTTTCTTCATGTCATAGTGTACATCATTGAGCAAATTTTTGAAGAAAAGGTATTTTGGTATAGAGTTTCTGAGATGCCACCTGTCAGAGTCCCCAGACATCTGAAGATGCAGCTTCATTTTCCTTTGATAGATATTGTTACAGGAGAAAGATCTATGGAAATCCCAATTTGAATTCTTTAGAAGATGCATTTGTGGTTTTTTTCCCCTAGCCTTGTTCATGTTCATAGCATTCTTTATCTTTGAAATAATACTGAAACTTACCAGTATGTATTTAGGTTGCTGATGTTTCACCCCATTTTGTGCATCACTTTGTGAATGTTCTCAGCGTCTGAGCCTCCCACTAGTTCTGCTTTTTGCCCTTCCTTTATGAGCCTTTCTCCTGCCCCGTGGCTTCCCTGCTGGCAATCACAGTTGACATTCAGTATTATTTTATATTAGTTTCAATCACAGTTGACATTCAGTATTATTTTATAGTTTCAGGTTTATAGCACAGTGGTTAGATAATTATATAATTTGCAAAGTGATCCGTTGATAATTCTAGTACCCACCTGGCACCACACATAGTTATTACAATATTTTTGACTATATTCCCTATGCTGTACTTTCCATCCCCATGACTATAAAATCCTCATTTTTAAACATAAAGTAAATATTTTCTAAAATTACATTTCCTCAAAAAAAGACACCAAAACAACAACAACAAGAAAACACCAACCCTATTTTTGAGGCTGCCTACCCCCTACCATGACTACCTAATGATTTAGATATTTCCAGATTTTTTCATGGTATTAGTCTGAGACATAACAAATCATCAATATCTAAGTATTAGATGACAACTAACATACTGTTTTACCTTAATAAAGATGGATGCCATAGTTACTAGATAGTTTTTAAGATCTGAAAATTTATTTTGAATAGTTCAAAAATTTTTATTTTAAAATTGCTTTAATACAAAAATATGCTAAATCACTCTATAAGCTCATGTCATCCGGTGGGGAAATGTTTCAGTTCTGAAATATTCCTTGATCTTGAAATAACTACTTTAAATGAAGGAGAGAGCTTTCTTAATATGAACTTTGTAAAAAATATGTTCACAGTTTTTCTTTATTATTGTCTTTTAAAACTAATTTTCAGAGTTGATTTTGGAGGAAAATGTCATGTTTCTGTGCTGGTATGGACCCAGGCTGTATACGAACCACATTCGGATCTATCTGTACTGTGTCCCACGTGGAGTGAGAGGCAGCACTGCACAATGCTAATAAGGCTGCCTTTGGTCCAGCCCTGACCCTGCCACTCGTTGGACAGTGTCTTTAACCTCCTGTGCTTCCATTTCCTTATCTGCATACATTTCCTTACCTGTACACCTTTAAGGATAATTAACAGATAACTGAGATAGTGCCTGGCACACAGACATTGTTGTAGAGTTTGTTCCATTATCCATTCAGTAAAAGTGAGATACTGAATGTAAATTACATAGGAAAAAAAAAAGAACATTTATTGAATCATGCTGCTGGGCTGGGCCCCTTCAGTCTTGTGAGCAAGAGAAGGGTCTACCACTCCTGATCCACACACAAGGAATGAGATTCCCAAACTCAAGAAGGGAGTTTTCCAACCAGGAGAAGGTAGAAGGAATGTTGGGCCAATAGAAGCAACAGGTTTTCTCTCCTTGTAGGGAACTCTTAAAGAAAAAGAAGTAACAATAGTAAGTACTTCATTATCAGAGGTACTGTTCTGTGAAAGATGTAATAGTCTTGTTCCATGTGGGTTTAGAGGCAAAGAATAGGATGTATGGATAGCAGTTGCTGGATATCAGATTGCTCTAGTTCAAAGGGGAAAACATATTAGAATTCTGAAATGGAATGAATTGTGTTATAAGGCTATGAGATGCCTATTGCTCATTTACTCTTTGTAACAATTCTACTAGGGAGGAAGAAATTGAGGATTGGAGACTTTAGTTTGCCCAAGTTCATGGGGCAATAAGATAGAGGAGCTGGGATTTGAATAATCTCCAAAGCTCATCTTCATTCACTGTGTTCTGCCATAATAAACACCCCCTCAACTTAGTAAGTGTTTTGTGCTATGTTCTGGTTTCTGTGTTTGGCCTTGGGAAACTGAGATAAATAGGACCTGGTTGCTACTCTTGAGGAGTGTGCAATCTCAGAGAAAGCCCTCAATACACTTTTCCATTTTTTCCCCAGTGCACTTAAATTATTTTTTCTCTAATGAGTTTATTTCTTAATGGTCACCAGGAGCAATAGTTACATCAGTTAAAAATATCCAAGAAAACTCTAAAAGCTTAAAGTATCCTATATAATAAAAGTGTAGTATGCAAATTGTCCCCTCCACTGGGAGTTTGACCAGGGGGTGGGGCTGGCTAGGGGAAGGGAGGGAGGCCCTGGCCGGCCGCCACCAGCTGCAAGGGACCCTACCAGTGCACGAATTTTGTGCACTAGGCCTCTAGTATAAGATATAATTGAGAAAATACATTAGAAAGAGAATAAGCACATTTTGAACATGCAATAAACATGATTTCATTTAATACTTAGAAAAATCTTGTGGTGAGTATGTTATATAAGATTTATAAAAAGGAAACGAGATTCATAGAGGTTAACAGATACAGTGAAGGTCACTTAACTTGTAAGTAGAAATGCCAGAATTTTAATTTTGTCTGACAGCATCCGAAGCCTTCACATTTTCTTTGGAATCATGCCATCTCTGTCTCCCACATGGTTTTAGTGCCTGATTTCTGGTCTGTCAACCACGGAAAAGGGAGGGTTCTTCAGGGAATCTGAGATTTGTAAAGCAGTAGCAAGTTTGCCATTATATTAGGTAGATTCGTAGAATCTATGTTGAAATAAGTTTAAGATATAAAAGTAAGAGGTAGCATAACCAGGTTTAAACCTGTTTCTGATGTCCATCTGACAAGAAAAGATGCTAAACCTATTTGTCAACTTTTGGCAACAGAATCCTGACTTGACTAGTCATTCATAGATCTACTTGGTTCAAATTTCTTTCTAAATGATTATTAGGAAAGATTTATTAACTTAAGATCTTATAACATAAATAGTAGTTGAAAATGGCCAAACCTATACCATGTAATGAGAATTATATAACTTAACTGAAGTGTCGTTATATGCAGCAGTTATAAGTACTATAAAGCAGGATTTGACACAAATTTCTAGTTCCACTTCACTAAATTTTACTGAAATATTTAGTCTTGTTGGCCTGGGGAATCACCTGCTTTTGGTCTATTAGGATTTCTCTTCCAAATTCATGAGTCTTTTACTTTTGTTCATGCTGCCCTTGTCTTACTCTGGTCTGCTTCTTTGCATCAAGGTTATTGTTATACTGACAGGAAATTCTTGGACTCTGTCCATGTGATTTTTATTCACAAGTCACTTCAAGTACAGAGTCTTTCTCTATTATCTTTAAAGGGGATTACTTCTTCCAATATACTTTCTGTAAGAAAACGTCCCTCTTAGTTCTTCTCTTCAATATGCAGAACTATGGATGCCACATCACTCCATGCTTCATATTGTTGCATACCTTCATTTACTTTGACAACGCTGGAGTTTTTCTTTAATCATATTTATCCTAAAATCATGTGGTCTCAAAAAGCAAGACTTTTCAGAAAATATAGCATCACCTTTAAAAAATATATATTTTTATTGATTTCAGAGAGGAAAGGAAAGGGAGAGGGAGAGAGATAGCAAGATTAATGATGAGAGAGAATCATTGATCGGCTGCCTCCTGCACATCCCTAACTAGGGATCAAGCCCACAATCTTGGCATGTGCCCTGACTGGGAATTGAACCGTGACCTCCTGGTTCATAGGTCGATACTCAACCACTGAGCAACACTAGCCAGGTGATAGCATCATTTTTAAAAAAGTAATGAAGCATTATTAAGATCTCTTACTTTTTAGTTGTCACATGTTGGGTTCTCAGGAAGCAGACTCTGAGATAGAGACTACCTGCAGAATAATCTATTAGAAATGCCTTTGGGATCCACACCTATGGGGGAAGGAAAGGAAGGAAACAGGATTGAGTAGCGGGATGTGGTGCAGTCACAACAAAGCTTTGGTCCACCAGACAGGGGGCTCTGCAGCTGTGATATTGTATCCACCCATAGTTGAGGGTCTGGACCTTCATAACTCTGAACTGCTATTGGTTGCAGGCTGCCCTCGAGTTTCCATGACCTTGGGTGAGGAAACTTTCAACGGAGGCAATTCTGGAAAAAGGTTGATAGCTGAGCGCTGTCTCAGTAGCTGAGGAATCAATCTGTCATTGCTAAAGACAGGATCTTGGCAGCACAATGCAGCATCCGTGACACTAGTTTTACATAGAGAGGAAATAATGACATAAGTTAAACCAACCTTTATCAACCTTTTCAAAACCATTCCAACCTTTGATAAACATAGAATGTGATTCTGATATATTTACCTGAGGGAGGGCTGGTGTGACTCCTGGTTGATAATCTGTACACTTTTCATATTTACACTAAACAAGAGTGTATCCTGAGCCTTGCTATTCATTAGGAGATATTTCTTTTCTTTTTATTTCCTCACCCCCAACTTTCCTTCACAGCCTTTCCTATGCAGGAATCTGAACTGTAACATTTTCTGATATTTTCTGCAGAGTATCAGGCTAGAATTTGAACAGCGATGTTGTGATATTCTTCCCTTATTTGTGCATTATTCTATAATATCCTGCACAGTGTTGGGACTATACCATTTGCTCACAAAAGACCAAATGATTGATATAAAAAGGGAAAAAATGATGGATAGTATTTGTTCTTACTTTCAAAAGATTTTAGCAAGCATTCACTTCAAAAGGAAAGTAAATGAATAAACATAACCTAAATTGGATTTTTTGTTTGGCTCTGAAAGAAAATGGATTTGGTACTTATTCTGAGATCAAATGGCATATATAGCTATCAGATACATATCATGTTTCAACAAGAATCCATGTTGAAATGTGGGGATTACTTATTTGTACCAAAGAGAGGAAGAAGAGATTGTGTGGATGAAATAATATTAATTCTAAAGCAAAAGGCAATGACTGCTAAGTAATCAAATCAGATATTGATGATAAAAGTAGAAACTATGAATTTCTGAAGACAGTTGACATATTCACTAGTGAGCGTTCACTAAGTGTTTGTGATATGCTGGGTCATGTGCTAGGAGCATAGGTTAAGAAGATGAATAAGAATATCTACTGTCAATCAAATTTCTATCTGGTGGTAATGCACAGTGAAGATGTACATGAGGGTCTCAGTGGCCACCTGCATATGTATGTTCAAATGCTTGCTCCTGTCTGTTATACTCCTTTACCTTTCCCAGCTTCTACTCTGTCCATCTTTGAGATTATTATTTTTCTAGGTTAGTTAAATATTAACACACTAGAGGTCAGGTGCATGAAATTTGTGCACTGGGGTGGGGGGATCTCTCAGCCTGGCCTGCGCCCTCTCACAGTCTGGGACCCTGCGGGGAATGTCTGCCTGACGGCTTAGGCCTGATCGGGTCAGGCCTAAGCTGGCAGTCAGATATCCCTCTCGCAGTCCAGGACTCTTGCAGTCCAGGACCCCCTCACTCCTTACCACCCGCCTGCAGCAGAGGTGGGAGAGGCTCCTGCTACCACCCTTGCACTCACCAGCCCTGAGCATTGAGCATCTGCCCCCTGGTGGTCAGTGCGCATCATAGCGACCAGTCATTCTGGTTGTTCTGCCATAAGGGTCTCTTAGGCTTTTATTATATAGATTGCAGACCAGTAGTTTTATTGCTAACTACCCAGTGGCCAGATAAGTTTCTATTGAATAAGTACAAAAACTGTTTTACATAAATGTTAAAGGCGTGCTTTAAAATTAAGTACCCATTGCATTTTGAAGTTATTTATTACATGTTCTTAAAAGCTAATATCATTTTAAATTATGATACTTTGTAAAACACTGTGTAATATGAGGCGAGAATTCTCGTGATCTGTCTGCAATGTTAATAGAGTAAATGCAATTATATATTAAGTAATAAGTGTATTTATGTATGTCAGGGTGTGCTTATTAGGACTGAGGATATTTGTTACGGTGATTGAAGGAACTGTAGAGAAACTGATGAATCTGTAAGGGAGATTAACTAACTGATGAACATGCAAGCTCTTTATTAATTCACCGATCTTGGTGGCTAGAAGCGGGTATCAGGTCCTAAAGCTTAAGTGGTTAAAACATTTTCAGTGTGGGTTAGAACAGTATAAAGGTATAGAAGAGAACATTTTAAAGGATCCTTTCTTATAAAGGAGAAGCTTCCATTTTTGAGTAAAGGCATGGTGTAGTAAAATGTGGCAATGGGATAAGGGTCAAAAGGCCACACCACTTATTAGCTATGTGAATGAGCAAGTTGTTAAACCCCACTTTTCATTTGTATTTAGGGGCTAGTACTTGGCTGACTTATATAACAGGACAAAAGGGTACAAATATATGAGTACACTTTGAAAACCATATAGCACAATAAAAATGTATGAAATCATTATAAAATAAGCCATAAGCTATCAAATCTGAGCTAAAAAGGAAATCTAGGAGTCAATGTAGTTTGTTACCAGAAAAACTAGTAATAATTGGGAAAAAAGCAACTGAAAATTCTTACAAGTATTATAAAAACTAATTTTAAGTGGCCACAAGAATATTAAATACCATATATAAAGGCATTGAGGAAAAATAACTACAATTGAACAAACCTTATCTGCACCTGGGATGATGAAATTCTAGAGTTAAATTTTGAGGAAAGTAATAAACATAAGGGGATTGATGCCATGAAGACAATCAAGTGCTTCTAGGGACATCCATATAATGAAATGAGTACAAATATTGATATTGTTTAGTGTTGAGACACTGATGGTTAATATAATGTTTGAATAAAAATCTGTAAAAATCATCAAGATTAAGGAAGGATTGTATGAAATCTTATTACAACCTATTTCAATATTCCAGGTGAAATAGGATGGTGGCTTGGATCAGGGTGATAACAGTGGAAGTGGTGAAAAGTTGCTGAATTTTGGGTATATTCAAAAAAAATTGCCCAAGGATTTCTCACAGCTTGCATGTGGAGATTATATATATCTATATATATCTATACCTATCTATATCTATATCTATATCTATATCTATATCTATATCTATATCTATATCTATATCTATATCTGACTCAAGGATAACTCCAGGGGTATAGGCATAAGCAACTGGAAGAATGGAGTCTGGAGGTTGGATTAGCAACTCAGTGTAGTTTGTATAATGTTTGAGATAACTTTTCAACATTGAAGTGGAGATATGGATAGTTAGTTGTGCATAAAAGTCTGGAGTTCATGGGAGAGATCTGATGAAGAGCTACCTCCTGCCAGAGAGTACCTATGCAAATTAGGAAGAGGCACGTCTGGACCAGCAAAGCTCTGGACCAGGTATTTGAGCCTCCACTTTGTTGTCTCCCTGGGAGTTTTCATGCAGTGTTAACTCTGCATACACCATTGTGAGAATGGTGTCCAGCGGGTCGTTTCTTCCTTCCTGTCTTCATAGGTGAGACAGATTCTGATTTTTTGTTCCTCTCAGCCACAATGACCTTGAATGAGGTGTGGAGAATGTAGGAATGCAAGAGCAAGGGAAGAAAGAGACTGATAGCAAATTTTTTTCTAGGGATGCAAAGGTAGTGAGAGGTTTTTGGTGGGAAGTTAGGAGCTTCCCATTTCTCAGGGACTGGTTCAAATACGCAAGTCTTTTCTTTGTTTGCACCTGCCAGTGCCACACACAGTTCCATGTGCTCTCTCATTTTTTCTTCTTTTTTTTTTTGGGCTCTTGTAGTTTATTTTATTTATTTATTTTTAAATTTTTGTTGTTGACATTGTTATAGATGTCCCTCTTCTCCCTCCCCCCCATTACCCCTTCCACCCAGATCCTGCCCAGTCCCAGGCCTTTACCACCCTATTGTCTATGTCAATAGGTAATGCATATATGCATATAAAATCCTTATTTAATCTCTTCCTGCCCCCCCTTCCCTCTGAGAATCGTCAGTCTGTTCCATTTCCATGACTCTGCTTCTATTTTATTCACCAGTTTATTCTGTTCATTAGATTTATTAATAATTTATTTTGATTTTCAGATTCAATTGTTGATAGGTATGTATTTATTGCCATTTTGTTGTTCATATTTTGATCTTTTTTCTTTATTTCCTTCTTCCTCTTCTTAAAGAATATCCTTCAACATTTCATATAATACTAGTTTGGTGGTGATGAACCCCTTTAGCTTTTTCTTATCTGTGAAGCTCTTTATCTGACTTTCAATTCTAAATGATAGCTCTGCTGGGTAGAGTAATCTTGGTTGTAGTTCCTTGCTATTCATCATTTATTTCTTGCCACTCCCTTCTGGTCTGCATGGTTTCCGTTGAAAATCAGCTGACAGTTGTATGGGCATTCCTTTGTAGGTAACTACCTGCTTTTCTCTTACTGCTTTTAAAATTCTCTCTTTGTCTGTAGCCCTTGGCATTTTAATTATGATGTGTCTTGGTGTGGTCCTCTTTGGATTCCTCTTGTTTGGGGTTCTCTTCACTTCCTGGACTTGTAAGTCTATTTCTTTTACCAGGTAGGGAAAGTTTTCTGTCATTTCTTCAAATAGGTTTTCATTATCTTGTTCTCTCTCTTCTTCTGGCTCCCCCATAATGTGAATGTTGGTATGCTTGAAGTTATTCCAGAGGCTCCTTACACTATCATCATATTTTTGGATTTTTATTTCCTTTTGCTCTTCTGGTTGGGTGTTTTTTGCTTCCTCATATTTCAAATCATTGGTTTTATTCTCGGAATCCTCCACTCTACTGTTGAATACCTGTATATTATTCTTTATTTAAGCCAGAGTATGCTTAATTTCTGACTGGTCCTTTTCCATTTTTGTTTTTTGGCATTCTCACTAAGCTGCTTGAAAGTCTCACTAAATTCCTTGGAGATTTCTAGAAAATTCTTGAGTAACCTTATAACTGTGGTTTTGAACTTTATATCCAGTAGTTTGCTTTCTTCCATTTCTTTCATTTGTGACATGTTTCTTTGTCTCCACATTTTGGTTGTTTCTCTGTGTTTGTTTCTATATATTGGGTAGAACTGCTATGTCTCCTTGGGTTGGTGGAGTGTTCTTGTGTAGTAGGTGTCCTATAGAGCCCAGTGGCTCAGCCTCCCCGGTGAGAGCTGCTATGCAGGAGGCACCCCAATGGAGCAGGACTTGCTTCAGTGGGGCTTTGGTTCTCACTGTGTCTGCCCTTGAGTGTGTCATTTACGAATGTGTAGAGTTGTAATCTGGTGTGGTCTGACACTGACCACTGGGGACACTGGCTCTTGGATTTCCAGGGAGGTGCAAAGTCAGCCACTGCCTGGGGCCACCCAGCAGGAGCTACAGAGAAATTTTCAGATTTCTCCTCTTTGTATCGGGTTTGGAAGTGCCCAGACGAGGCCCAGCTGTGAAGCAAGGCAGGCTGATGCTGGTTGGTTTATCGATTGGTTTGGGGCTCTCTGACCCAGCTGCAACTTGTTTGACAGATTTTAGCCTGAGCAAGGACAGGCCATTCATATGCAAAAGCTTCTGCAAGCAGATTGGTGGGTTTGTAAATTGGATGAGGCCTGGTCTTAGGGAATCACCAGGGTAGAGCAAACAGAAATGGCTGCTAGTCAGCCCTGTGACTGAGGAGGTCCCAGCATAGGAACAATGATCCCTGCAAGCACCTCCATCTGGGAGAAAGCTGTCCCTGAGTTCCTGCCCCAATGCCAGACAAATGTGTACCCCAGAGCCTCACCCTGGTGCTGGAGTTCAGAGGAAACGGGATCTTGTAAGTTCAGTTCATGGTTCCAGCCTTTTAAGAGAAACAGCTGGGTCTCCAGCAACCTCTGTGTCACTGATCCCCAATCCACACTGGTTTTTACAGCCCATGGTTATGGGGACTTCTTTTCTCAGCTCTGGGAGCCTGGGCTGGGGGTCTGGTGTGGTGCTGAGGCCCTTTGCTCCTCTGGGTGGCCTCCACAGAGAGATCTCCCTCCCAATTAAAAGAGAGGCACACGTGGATGCTGGACCAGCCTGTTCCATGCCTCTGCATCTCTACCAGTCTCAGTGTGCTTTCTTCTTTACTTCTGTAGTTGTAGGACTTCCATTGAGCCATATTTCTGGCAGGTCTGGATGATGGTTGTTCTATATTTTAGTTGTAATTTTGATGTACTTGTGGGAGGTGGCAAGTACAGGTGTTTACATTTTGGTTCCTCCCCTGTGCTTTCATTTTAAAAATTATCAAGGAAAGATACTGGTTACTTACAAACTGTTAAGATTACTAAGTTTTGGTGGTAAAATTATAACAAGTGCATTTGTAGGCTTACTGAGAACTGTAACTTAGTATGCTAAGAAGTGTGTGGCTGCTCAATACTTGGCATGCTTGAGAAGCCTTTTCTATGACAGTCCTCACATGGGTTGTTGGTCTTACTGCAAATTTCAAAAAGGAATCTTTACTATGAGTACATTATTGGTAATGTCCTGAGTTGTTTGTGCTTGTCAATTGCTGTTCTTTGGGCATTGTAATAAAAAAAGTCACTAATTTACCTTTTTCATTTTCAGTTAAACTTGTTATGGGTTTTGTGATTGAAACCAAAATTTGGAATGAGTGATACATATTTTAAAAGAAAAACATTTGGAGCCCAATTTTCCAATAACTAGGCTGGAAGACCACTGAACATTGTGGTTGAAATAGAAATATGAATTTTGTGTACCACTGTTGCTAAGGCATGCATAGACAGGCACGCAATAAATCTATTCCTTCCCTATTTTAGTATTTTATTTGGATGGTGGCACTTCATGGTACAGGAGATAGAGGAAGGCAGCAGGACGTTTTGCTTCTACCCATGTGGGTTTCAGTCAGTTGCTGATTTGTACTCATCCTTCTCTTCCTTCCTGCCTCTCCTTTCTCATCTCCACCACTGCTGCTCCAATTCAGCCCTGAGGAGACAGACATTTTCCTCAACACAAAGGCAACCTTTAAAAAATGTGTTTATTGATTTCAGAGAGGAAGGGAGAGGGGAGAGAGATAGAAACATCAAAGATGAGAGTGAATCATTGATCAGCTGCCTCCTGCACGCCCCCCACTGGGGATCAAGCCCGCAACCCAGGCATATGCCCTTGACCAGAATCGAACCCGGGACCCTTCAGTCCGCAGGCCGATGTTCTATCCACTGAGCCAAACCAGCTAGGGCACAAAGGCAACCTTTGAAGCAGAGTAGTGCAGTAGAGTGGGATCTGTCTGCGTTGAACAACAGAGATATCGATATCTGTTCCATTTCAGAGGAATAGAAATAATTGCCAATTATACACTGTTTACAAAAATTAGAAAATTAATTTCATGTCTAAGTAGTAAGGATCCAAATCTCATTTCACTTAAATTTTTATCAGGAAATTCAGGAGAACCCTCCTCCCCTTCAAAAACTGACTCATGTTTTAATATCCTCAAGTATTTACTGAAAGCCTTCATGTACGTGGCACTGGTCTGGACACAGAGCTAGTTTTCTACTTCACTTTGGCAGAACTTAAAGTAAGTGGCCAGGGCAAGGCAGGGAGACCCATTGCTTGTTGAGCTGCAGTTCAGAGAGGGAAGGGCAGCTGATGAAGCAGCAGGAATAAGAGCAGACTCTAAGCTGGGAGGGGGAGGATGCTGTAGAGAGCCTGACAAAGGTGTCCCTATTAAAATAGACAGAGTTTTGCTTTCATTCCTTTGACAAAGCACTTCCTAGTTTAGCTGACACGTTCAACAAAATACAGGCAAATGAAGATTATTAGGGAAAAGATTTCCTTTCTCGTTCTATATTATGAGAGGAGTAGGCATTGTCAGCAAAAACTTTACACAGGCTGGTAATGCTTCTGCGCGTTCGGTGTCACATCACATCTAAAGGACTTCATTGTTATGCAGGTGGAGATCTGCTCCTATGTTGGAAGATGAAAGACAGGGTTGTCCTTGTTAAATCCTTCCCCTGTGCTCTCTCTGAACTGCTTCTCTATGTGGGTTTCTAATGACAGTGTGAAAGACCTCCTGATGAATAGCTCACTGAGATAGCAGCTGTGGAAATACATTGTTAAAAAAAAGATTCTGGCTGTTCAGCACAAGTGCTGATGAGGATTGGCATTGGGATATGTGTTGGTTCAGCCAGGGAGTCATTGATAGCCCTAAAACGCTGGGACAGATATATTAAAGGAAATGTATTGATCACCATTCCACTGGCATGAATTATGGACATGGAGGTAAAGGAAGATTTATGTTATCACCAGATTTAATATACTTGGATGAACCATGGGGCAAAATTCTTATTTATTATTATTATTATTTATAGAATGTTTTACAGTATTTAAAACTAAATTTCCAGGAAGAATTTAGTAAACCAATGTGGCTGGAGCACTTTAGTAATTCTAATCTCACATTCTGTTTCATAGAGCCTTTTGTGTGACTCTAAGAACATGGTACCATAGCAATTATCATAGGTGTTGCATAAAAGCACTGGTTGCAGAGCTTATGCACTGGAATTTAGGATGAGTAGTATGCATTTCCTGAGGCAATTTTTAGTTTAAAAGCAACACCTGTTCAATGTCTTAGATATGAACTTAGTGCGACTTTGACGTGATGGGTGGGATGGGGAGGCCATCTGTAAATAAAATAGGAGATGAGAAAGGGGGAATAAAAGAGTAGTTTCCTTAAAGAAAAGACTCAAAATTAATCTTTCTTATTGGAATAGGTTGTTGGAGAACAGCTTTCATGTTTTGCTGCTGTTGTTTTTAAGTTGTTGAAACACTTTAAGAAACGCTCCATTATTAAAAACTTTTCTTGTTCCAAGAGGTTTTTATCTCCATGGGAGAAAACTAAGGCACAGAGAAGGAGTCTGTCCAGTGCTCCCCTACCCTTCTGTATTGTACCTGGAAACATAGATCAAGTACTCTTGGTTACAAAAGCATTGAATGTCTTTTTTACCCCCTAAGCAATCAATAAAAGAGCCATGTCTTCTCAATTGTGGAGATATATAACATTGATAAGCCATTGGTCATCAAAAATGAAAACCAGACTGACATTGTCTTTAAAAGCCCAGAATTGTCCAGGCTCTATCAGCTGGAATTTTCCTTTTCATTACTTTTGGTGCACATCCATCACATCTCTTTAAGGCTATGGATAGGTTAAGAGCTGGTTCAAGGTGCTCCAACAGATACCTGGTTTCACTTTGTACTTGGTTTTCATTCTCTTCAGTGAAAACAGGGCTTCAGAGACTTTCAGAATTCTTCATTACAGCTTTGCCACAGTGACAGCGCATCATTGTAGAGTGAGCATGGCCCTGGATGACTGTCCCCAAAAAACTAGGCAAACTTGTGATTGTGGTGGCTCAAAGAATCACAGTGTCTTCAAGGAACCACTAGTCAGAGACAGAGTTGTAGCTTCCCTGGGGGTGGTGATTGTGCTGTGTTAGTATGTGTAAGAAGCTGCTGTTGAGGCCGATGTAGCAGTTCAAGTTATTCACCATTTTATACATTTTGCTAATATGAGGATTTTATATATGTTGTGATATGGATGGTGTGATAACTCTTTGAAATATTAACCAATTACTTTCCTCTCCTGAGTGTACAAGCTTCTGCTTCACTGCTTCAAGGAAGGGAAGATACAATAAGAGATGAAAATAGAGAAATCAGATCTTACCTTTTGTGGTTCCAACACTTAGACCCCGAGGGGACATAGGGTACAGAATTACATGATTCAGGGAGAGCTAGTGTGTCACTCCTGAAACTAGAAAAGGGTTTTTAAGTTGTGAGAGAAGGGAGAACACTATGAGGTAGACAAAAAAGTTAGATGTCAAGGTTCCTCAGAAGAGCCCTCTACCATTCTTCCCTGGGCCAAACCTATGGCCCTCAGAGGTTTTGGGGGATCTGAGAACAAGAGGATCTCTAGGCCTTGGTGAGGCTTTGGAGGGTGGGGGTGGAGCACAGGGGGTGGGAAGAATGGGGAAATTCAGGCAGCAAGACCATCTTTTCAGGTTTCCAACTGTGGCTTGGAAGCAATAGAACGGAAATGGCCATGTGTTGTCCAGGTCTATGAGGCTGAGACAATTTCATAATTCTCTGTACCCCATGAGGGTGAGGACAACACACTGTTATGTGTGAGCACAAATGTAGTAAGTAAGGACCTGCCGTACACATTCCCACCGAATTTCCCACAACCCTCAATGGAGTGGGAGCAGCTCAGTGTTTCCCAACTGCCTGCAAGGGATGTGGGAATGGCTTGGGAGCAGCACCTGAGTGACCTTGTTGCTGGTCGTGAGGCATGACGCAGTAGCATCCCATGAGAATGGTTGACCCCAGGCCAGCTCGAACAATGTCCATCTCAGCAAAGCATCATCTAAAACACACAGAGTTGCTAAAGTACTA
The DNA here is from genome assembly GCF_000147115.1 of Myotis lucifugus. Taxonomy (NCBI): domain Eukaryota; kingdom Metazoa; phylum Chordata; class Mammalia; order Chiroptera; family Vespertilionidae; genus Myotis; species Myotis lucifugus. The sequence goes on along the minus strand of NW_005871059.1, from coordinate 5,773,220 downwards.
TGTGATAAAAGGACATCAGACTGCAACTTGCTCACAAATGTCTGGAGGTGGGGTGGGAAAATGATAAAGCATTGTGATAAAATAGTAACATTTGGGAAATCGGGGTAAGAACTTCTTTGTATATGTCATGTGTCTGAAATTACTTCAAAATAAAAAGTTAAGCAACTAAAGAGAGAATGTGAGAGAGGGGGCAGTAAATATAAATTACAGCTGATAGAGGGGTCTGGGTCATGTTAAAGATCTGCAGTATGTCACTGATTCAAAATAGTAGCTGTGCATTACTAAATTAGTAATAACTGGTGGCCTACCTCTTTACATCTGAAAAGAGAAAAGGAAGTACAGACTTACAGAAGCTTGAGGCTAGATAGTGCCAAATTAGAGTGCTCATTTCTCTCAAGTTCAAGTTAATAACTTGAATGTGGCCTGAAACAGTCCATAGTTTGCGGAAAGATAAGATTTAGAAAATGTGAAATTTTGGTTAGTTAAATGGAAAAATGCTTGGTTTTATCTAGAAACACTTATTTAAAATTAAACTAATACCTTTATTTAGCAGTGGGTTAATTGATGAAATGTGTATTAAGTACTCTGTGCTAAGTGCTGTGAAGGCTACAGGGAACATGATTGGGTCATAGCTATGAAGGTGAGATGCCTTTAAGGTGATTGTGAGTCGTTAGGAATTATATATATAATTCTATATGTATATCCATAGAACAATAGAATGTAAGAATTACTATGCAAAGTATTTAAGTAAAATGCTGTGGCAGCAAGTAAAACTTAGTTTTATTGGAGAGCCAGAAAAGATTTTGTGGAGGAGGTAGCATTTCAGCTGTATTTTGAAGGATCAGTAGGAGTTTAGTGGCTAGAGATGTAATGTTAAGGGTGGCCCTTCTGCAAAGATGAATGTGAATTAAAGTATAGACACAGGTAAGGGGTTTGAGTACTGGGTGGATGGGTACTCTACACATGCTACATTGGGACTGGAAAATAGGTATGATGGAGCAGGTCGGTTCATAGGCAGATTGGAGCACAATCCAGAGGTCCTTGATTCCTTAAGGTATTTCTGTGGCTTCATCTTTTTAAATATTTAGCTTCTTTTTCCATCTAGAGGTTATTTTGATATCTGTTTTTAAGCAAGGATCCAATGTACTACTATATCTCCTCCCTCCCATACTTAGTCTGTTGTCCTGAACATCACTTGTTATGTAATTATCTTTGACTCTTTCCTTTCTCTACCCTCTTACACATCCACTAAATCACCGAGTTCTATCAAACCAACCTCTAAATATTCCTTAAATATTTTCACTTTCCATTCTCATTTGCAATACTTCAATCATCTCTTACCTGAATTACTCCTAAAGTCTTCCAAAGAGTCTCTGGCATCCACTTCAAAAAGGCAAATCTATCAAGTCATTTGCCTGCTTAAAATTCTTCAGTAGCTTCCCACTGCTCTTAGATAAAATTCAAAATCTCAAATATATCACAGAGTCTTGTGTGATCTGACTCCTACTTCTACAGATTCATTTCCTTCCACATTTTCATTCTCTGTGTTCTAGCCACAGGGAACTTATTTCTGTTCACCATGATCCTCTATTGCATTTAAATTGTGTTTTGATGTCTTCTTTAAAAAATAAAAATTATTTGGTGGGGGAGGTAGAGAAGGTATGGGGGGTAAATGGTGATAAAAGGAGACTTGATTTGGAGTGGTGAACACACAATACACTATACAGATGACGTATTGTAGAATTGTACACCTGAAATCTATATAATTTGATTAACTAATGTCACCCCAATAAATTCAATAAAAAATAAAAAAATAAAAAAATTATTTTACCTATTCTTTTCTGTTTAATGTTTCTATGTTAATCCACAAATCCTTAGAATTTTGAGTAGGAATATGTAAAACTATACTTTGGAAAGAACTGACACCTTTATACTAGTGTCAGTACTTTATAATACTTCCCCCATTCAGAAGTGTGTTATGTTTCTTTTCTTTTCTTTCTTTATTGATTAAGGTATTACATATGTGTCCTTATTCCCCCATTGTCCCCTCAACCCCCTTCCCACTCATGCCCTCAACCCCCTCTAGTGTCTGTGTCTATTGGTTAGGCTTATATGCATGCATACAAGTCCTTTAGTTGATCTCTCCCCCTTCCCCCACCCTCCCCTACCTTCCCTCTGAGGTTTGACAGTCTGATCGATGCTTCTCTGTCTCTAGATCTGTTTTTGTTCATCCATTTATGTTGTTCATTATAATCCACAAATGAGTGAGATCATGTGATATTTATCTTTCTCTGACTGACTTATTTCACTTAGCATAATGCTCTCCAGGTCCATCCATGCTGTTGCAAATGGTAGGAATTCCTTCCTTTTTACTGCGGCATAGTATTCCATTGCATAGATGTGCCAAAGTTTTTTAATCCACTCATCTGCTGATGGGCACTTAGGCTGATTCCAAATCTTAGCTATTGTAAATTGTGCTGCTATGAACATAGGGGTGCAAATATCCTTTCTGATTGGTGTTTCTGGTTTCTTGGGATATATTCTAGAAGTGGGATCACTGGGTCAAATGGAAGTTCCATTTTTAGTGTTTTGAGGAATGTTTCATTTTAGTCATATTGTCTCTTAAGTCTCAAGGAATGTTTGTAATGTCTTATAATTATAAAAAACCTGGAAGAAAATACAAGTGCATGTTTACTTAATATCTGGACAGAAATGATTTTCTAAGCATTAATATAGAAGAGCTAACAATGGAAAATGCTGATTGACATAACTATATAACAATGAAAACAATAGCATATGTTTAAACACATTATAAATAAAATTAAAAATGAGTGAGAAACTGGAAGAACAATTGCACAGAAAATGCCAAATGGCTTCTATCA
>NW_005871059.1:5681498-5770158 GCF_000147115.1 Myotis lucifugus | reverse complement strand
CTACCAAAGTATTTAAAGTCACTAGATCCTTTGTTAAATATAGGTTAAAAGACTTAACATTTTTATTTCAGTATCTTCTTAGTGTTTTTCAACTTAGATATCCAGGTAAAAAGACATAAAGGAAAGTGAATTTGCTATATTTCATAAAGAAAGGAGAACGATTTTGGTACTTGATTGACTATAGACATGTGGAAACCAGTGTTCTTTTCAGTTGTATGCTGATTTCAGTACCCTAAAATGTTACATTTTCTTGTTTTTTGTCATTGATTCAAGTATTATGCATTTAGTTGCTCTGAGGATTCAGGACCTGAGTTTTCTTGGATAATTTCTGTTGTTATGTACTTTTAAAATTGAGAATAATACTTTGATGTAACTGCTAAAAGTTCATCATGGAATTGGTGAGCTTATTTAACAAAAATGAACAGTTATTACTTTGTGCTGGCACAGTCTACATTAAGAAATAGAAGACTGTGCCAGTACTGAGATAGTACTTTAGTGTGTGAATAGTGTATCTTGTATTGCTGTAATAGGTGATATATGTTATATTTGAAAGGAGCCAACATATAACACCCCTCTTCTCTTTCTAGTTCAGGAATGATTATGAAGGGATCAGAGAGATAGTAATCAAAGCATCACTTTTCTTTCTGGAGGTACAGACTTTTAGGCGGCTACCCATAATGGTCATTCTTTCTGTTCACACCTTTGTGTAATTTCCTCCCCTTGAAAGTGTGGAAGACCTTGTGACTTGTGTCTAATCAATAGAATACAGCTAAGGTGATGGAATGTCACTCCCATGATTATGTTACATTTATAAGACTATCTTGCTCAACGAACCACTCTAGAGATTCTCCTTTCTGGTTTGATGGTGTTGAAAACGCCCATCTAGCCATGAACTGTGGGTCTACTATAGGTGACCTTTGAGAGTTGAGGGCAGTGTCTAGCCAAGAACCAGCAAGAAGCCAGAGACCTCAGCCAGCAAATTGAGTGAGACTGGAAACAGTTTGTTCCCAGTCAAACCATCAGATGAGAATGCAGCCTCAATTGCAACTTCATAAAACCCTAAGCAGAGGACCCAGTTAAGCTGTGCCTCAAGTTCTGATCCACAGAAACTACCTATAATAATAAAAGTGTAATATGCTAATTAGACTGGACAGCTGAACAACCTTCCTGATGTCCTTCCGGATGACCTTCTGGACAAAGCTGCGGCTGTGAGGGCTGACCAGGGCTGCAAGGGGCTGTAGGGCCAAGCCCCTTGCATGGATTTCGTGCAACAGGCCTCTAATGAAGGGCCAAGCCCCTTGCATGGATTTCGTGCAATGGGCCTCTAATGAAATAATAAATATGTGTTGTTTCAAGTCACTCAATTTGTGGTAGTTTGTTACCTAGCATACAAAATGAATACAACTTTTCCCCCATAGATTTTCTTTCTTTATTTTGCCACTGGAAACATGTTCAAATAAATGTTTGTTCAATATCCTTATCTGTTGGTGCCTTTATTTTATAGCATAGATTTTTCAGGAGTGTGATTACTGTTTCTGTTCTTTTTAATTTTAGTAAATGATGCCAGGTTGTTTTCTCAAGAAGCTCTAACAATTCACATTATACCAGTAACGTGTGGGAATATATCTTTTCCTATAACCTTTACTAGTAATAAGCATTAATCAAGGTTTGTAATTCTTTCCAGTCTCCTAGGTATAAAGAGATCTCTTATTTTTACTTTAATTTGCATTTCATTGCTTATCAGTGAGTTTGAACATAATTTCATGTTTCTTCATCACAGGGGATACCTTTTTCTGTGAATTTCTCATATTCTTTGCCAATTTTTCCCTCTAGGCTTTTGTTTTGCTTTTGGTCTCCCTTTAATTTTGTAATAGACCTTTGTATATTACACTCCAGTATGTTGCAGATTTTTTTTACCCTAATCTGTTTTTTGTTGACTTTCTTAGTGAATTTTTATGCTAAAAATTAAAAATTAAAAGTTTTGCTGAAACAGATATTTTTATTTTCATTAATAATTGCTGAGTTTTCAAAGTTTCAATTTTGCTTAATGAGGTCTTTTTTTCCTCCTCCCAACTCCCCAAGATGTTTAGGCCTTTATTCTACTTGGAATTTCTTCTCTTAGTTGGAGTAATAAGGTTGAAATTTATTTTCTTCATGGTGTGTAGCCAGTTGTACTGGTAAAATATAAATTGCTAAGTTAACCCAAGAAAAGCTAAAAAACTTGAGTAAACTAATTACCGTAAAATATATTGAAAATATTTAAAAGTTTATCTTTGAAAAGCGTATCAGTGTCAGTGGATTTATAGCTGCATTTGTTATTATTATTTTGTAAAAATATATTTTTATTGATTTTGGAAAGGAAGGGAGAGGGAGATTGATTCTGATTATCTGGGGGTCGAGACTACAACCTGGGCATGTGCCTTGACCAGGAATCAAACTGTGACTTCTGATTTATAAGAAGTCAATGCTTAACCATTGAGTCACACTGGCTGGGCTATAGCTGCATTCAAACAAGCCTGTTTAATTTTAAAAGTAAAATTAAATAACAGATAATTCCCATCTGCCTTAAACCTTTGCTACTAAAATGTGCTCCTAGGATCAGCAGTATCAGTATTACCTAGGAGTTTATTAGTAATTAATACAAAGTCTCATCTACCTTTTGACCTAATGAAACACAGCCTGCACTTTAACAAGATCCCAGGTGATATATGTGTGCATTAGCGTTTGAGAAATATTGATTTAAACCATTGCAGGCGGTGGAAGATTTGGAAAGCTTCCTCCAAGTCGAAGTCTCAAAGTTGTTGCTGTAGAGTTTTAAGCAGTGTTCCCTTATATGGTCTTAATTGCTCCTGCATCCCTGGTGTGTTTCCTTTCTCTTTTCACACCTTGATTATTTTTGTTTATTATCATTTTCCCTTAATTGTGCTTATGATAGACTTATCTATTTTACTAGTCTTTTTAAAAACAAACTTTTTTTATTTATTTTGCTACTGTGTTCTCTCATTAATTTTAGCTTAATTAATTATTCTAGTGGCCTTTGGTTCATTTTTTTTGTCTAATTTAGAAATAAATTATTGCTTTTTGTTTTTCATTTTTTACATGAAAGCATATAATGTTATACTTTTCATTGAGTATAGCTTTTGCTGTGCTCCTCAAGTTTCGGCTAAATTTTTCTTTTTAATTTTTTTCCTTTTTTCCTTTTTTATCTAAATATAATCTAGAATTGTGGTATTTAATTTCTAAGTAAATAAAATATTTTTATCTAATATGATTGTTTTATTATTATCTTAAAATTAAAAATTTTACTTTTAAAATTAAACATGTTTAAGATTTTATTTGTGCCCAGTTATATATTTGAACTTTATAAATGTTGCCTGGACATGCAAAAATTCTATATTATTTATTTCTGTTGAATTGATGACTGTCAATTCCTCTGTGCTTGTACTTTTTAATTTTATTTTTGTCTCAGATCTGTATAGAAAGAGGTCCTTAGTACTCTGGTTATAGATATAGACATAGGTAAAGAGTGTTGATTACTCTTTTTTCATGTTCATCTATCCTGAGATCTCTGTCTTGTTTGTTATTTGATGTTTTTTTTTAGGTAGTGCACTTATTGGAAAAGGCTCTGAATTCCTTTTTATTTATGAAATGCTTTGTAGATGTAAATGTTCTCTGTTTTCAGGCCCAGATATTTGCACTTATAACATATTTTGCCTCTGCCCCTATGCTTGAATTTCTCTATATAAGATGAGGATGTATTCTCCCATCAGAACCATGTCTGAATGTAAGTTCTCATTGTCCTGCCTACCTTCCCTTTGCTATAGTGCATCTTCCCTTTGTTACTATCAATTGTCCAAGTTTCATGCATTTCTGGGCATGTGCCTTCAGGTCATAGGCAATAGCTGCATTCCTGTTATAATAGCTGTATTTCTTTAAAACTCACCTGTCTGATTTCCTGTAATCCACTTGAGAGTGTTCAGATCTTCAAGAGTGATTCCCCACTAGCTTTTCCTCTGGACTCTACAGGCAACTTTAAGGGAGTACATCTCAATAGTTTCCTGAGTCATAGCTCCTTCTGGGGAAGCCTCCCCAATGGCTCTCTGAGATCTTGCCTCTCTTGTTCTGTAGATTTCACTAGATTTTATGTTCCCTGACCTAGTAAACTCTAAAATCCCTCTTGCTCTTCAAGCACCCTGTTTATGAGCACTTCAACCAGGTTTGTTTTTTTTATTTCATATCTTTCAAGATTTTATTTTTTCTTTGAAAACTGTCTAGCATGTAGTCTATGATCGCAACATTCCATCTAAAGAAAACACGTTTCCTCCCTGTATTCAGCATTATGTTTGTTCACCATCCCATTGCTTCTGTTCTGACACTAAGCTGAAGTGCAGCAAGCCACGGTAGCCCCTCCTTGGCTTCCTCAGTAAACAGGATTCTTAATATTTCCAGGCCCAGGCATTTTACATTGCCTCTTAGTCTCTGAGTTTTCAGCCATTTCATTTATGGTTTAGTTTTCCTCACTCATGAAACCCTGGTACCTTATAGATTTTGTTAATAGCATCCACATCCCTTCTGTGTGTGAGGCCTTAGTAAATCTCCGAAATGTAAAGCCAGTTTCCCAGTCATTTCAATAGGTGATTACAGCCTCCTTGAGGCCATGGGTTTGGAGGATGACTCTTAAAAACATGTGAAAAGGCTACATGAAGTGAATAGGTTAGTTTTTCCATAATTTTCTTTTTAAATCTTGCACTTTAAAACAACATACAGAAATGCAGTCTGGGACATCACATTGAGTATTACTGATACCTGGTGAGAGACCTGCTCTAAACTCTGTGGCCTGAGATAGCTGCTTTTGTACTTCAGGGACCTGGCCAGCCGATCTGACTGACAAACACAATAAAACAAGCTGAGTTTGAACTACCCACAAGTGCCTAAAAGGCCTGTACACTAGAGCTCTGCCTACTTTAAGGATAGCTTTATTGGAACAAAAGAGACTCTCTTACTTGTGATGTAATTCCTGGCCCACTGGCCTGCTTTAAACCTTAGCTGTGCCAGTATAAGGTCAAATGTCGCCAGAGAGAACCACACAAACCATGATTACTAAGCCCCACATTCCCTCAACAATTTAAATCCAGCCACAGGGTGACAATAAAAGTCACAGAAAACCACTGAGATCAAAACCCAGGTGGCTTAGAGTTCCTCAGGCATCAGGGCTTTCAAACTGTTTCCCTTTCTTGTGTTTCTATGCAGTGCACTCATTGTGGCCCAGGGTTTGTCACTCTGCATTTCTAGCCCATGACTGCTAAATTAGGGCTAGAGGGGGCCAATCAATAACATTTCTCTTCATTTCCTTGAGTTTGGAAAAAGAAAAGTACATACAGGATTTCAAACAGATGATGGGGAAAATACCTGCTTTTTATTGAGAGTGTTGAATCTGAGAATGTTGCTTGACCTATAGACACACTCTGCTTCTCTCATATGTCCCACCCCCTAACCTGTGAATTGAAAGTATCGACTCATAACGCCAGGCCTTGTAAAGACAGAACCTTCCTTGTAAACTTACTAACAGATGAGAAGAAAAGATGGGTCTCCTGAAGATTTTGCATCCTGAAACAAGAGGAAAGAACTGAACTATTTTGTTTCTTTTCCTTCTTTTCATGGTCAGGATCAAAGCAATTTTTTCTTCCTTGGGAATGTATAGGTGAGGGGGTAGAGATACCATCTTGAGATGTAGAGCTCCCTCTGCACTATGTTAATGCGAAGAGTGGGGGCCAGGTAAGTGCCCCTCCTATTTTTATGATAGTGTACATATAAAAGGCTCCTCATAACTGGTGAGGTACTTGGCTCTGATTGGGATTTGAGTTGAGAAACAAGAGTGATAAAATGCTGAACTTTAGTAGATTTGCAGATTTTTGGTAGCAGGAAAGACGTTTTAGAGAGAGGAACAGCATTAGTCAGCAGGAGAGCTATACCATTGCAGGGAGCAATGAGGGTCCAGTGTGGCTAGGACACTGGGGAAAGTGGCTAGAGATGAGGGTGGGAAGTCATGCTGGACTAGGTTTTAAAGTACATTATTTCATACTCATAACTTTGGAGTCTATCCTAGAGTGACTCATTTAAGGTTTTAAGTAGGGAAATAATTTTGATGTTTACATTTTTGAACACTAGTTCAATCAGTAGCTAAAATGGTGAAGGAATAGCTTTGAAATATAGATGTGGAGCTCAGCAGACAAACTGGGGGTGTAGTCAAGAACTGTGAACAAAGCTATGCCTGAAATCATAGTAGAATTAAATAAAAACTAGAAGTTAGGGAGTTCAAATACTTTAATTAGTGTATCATATATGATTGGAGGAACTTTGCAAACTCAGAAAATCAGACTACAGAGATTCACAGGGTGGCATCTCTGACTTGTTGAGTTTCCATGTTCCACCCTCCATTTGCCCCCTATCTAATCAATCGCCCAGGCTATGGATTTTTCCTTTGCAATAACTTGCATGATTCACTTTTTCACTTCCCGACTCTCTTCACCTTTCCCAGGTCCTTTCCTCAGTGATTATTGTCTGCACTAATCATTTGAAAATCTTAATGTCAAGTAGGTTTGATTCCGTATTAATTTTAGGGATTAGATTCATGCTGCGGTCTCCCCTGGATCTGGTTGAGAGTTTACACAAACAAAGCCACATGGGCTACTGGCTTCATTCAAGTGTGTGCATGGATTGAGGATACAGGCAGGCCTTCTGACTCTCCTGCAGATTGAATTTATCCATCTTGTCACAGTGAGATGCTGTGCCAAACATCTGAGGGGCTTACTGCATGGAAACTGGAAGCCCAGGGCCTAATGCACCCGAAGAGTCAGAACCCAGAGGCAGCAAAGGAAGAGCATAGACCCTCCTAACTTTTGACCCAAAATGACTCCCACTGACAACATTGCCTAATGCAAGTTAGGCTCTTACACATTTCACCAAATTGATTTATTTCTCTCTCTCCAAGGAGAGGAACAACTTATGGAGCAGAGTTTGAAACATTTCTAGTAACACCATCTTTCCTCTTTCTACAGATTGGAATAAGATTTTCTTAACTTTTGGTTGGGGAAATAATGTGGGGTTAGCAGAAATAGAATATTCCACCATATTATTCATGTTATGTATTATTTTCTAATGTTTTAGGGTATAAAGCTTTTATTATTAGTTTTCAATCTCTCTGAAACCAGAGGCCATACATATGGCTTCCTTTCTTATCACATCAATGAACATTCTGAATAAGAATATTTAGATTTAGTTGGAAATATGCAAAATGGGATGTCGTGTGGGAAAGGCTCGCTGCTGCATAGTAATTGTGTGTCTTTGCATGATTGTGGTCAGTTTTCAGGTTTTATGTTTTTGTTGTCTTGTCTGATTGCTGGTCTCCTGCTTCCACATGTGCTGGCTTGGTTGCTCATGCAATTAATTCAGAGTGGGCCCTCAATATTGGTTGGTTTTCAGACACTCAAAGCATTTGTGCATTTACTAGGTTTGAAGGGTGAGCTGACAGTTAAGGAGAGGGTGCATAACCCATTCAAAAGTGTGCATATCCATATTACACACCCCTCTTCTCAAAAATTCTTTGTAGTTTCCTGTCATTGAGGTTTTCTGTCTTATTCCAAGGTTCATGCATTGTTTTACATTCTTCTGAGCCCCCTTCTTCTTTTCCTCTTTTGTTTCCCATATCCACCTTCCTATATTTCCCTAGAAATTTTAAATAATTCAATCTCATTTTGCTAAAAGGTTCAGCATTCCCCAGCTCATTTTCCAAACACACACAAACAAATCCACTAAGGTACTCAATAAAGACTGCCAGGGAAGATGATCCACACTCCTTAGGAGCAATTATGATATAAATATCAGGTTTTTCCCCCCCCCCATGTTAGACTTAGGATAATATCCATGCATTTCTGTGTTGATTTTTTCTTACTTGAGTAATAAAGGAATGAATATGAGATCTAAGAGATCTCAGTGTTCACATCATAGCAGGCCTCCCAAAATAAAAAATAAAAAAAAAGTGAGTCTGAGAACAAATAACATTTTGCAGAATTTTATTTAGGGACCCAAAATAAATGTATATCCCTGCTAACAGTGTTTTATAAAAAACAAACCCAAAGGACCCCAAACTTTTTAAAATATATATCTTATTGTTTTTTTACAGAGAGGAAGGAAGAAGGATAGTTAGAAACATTGATGAGAGAGAAACATTGATCAGCTGCCTCTTGCACACTCCCCACTGGGGATGTGCCCGCAACCAAGGTACATGCCCTTGACCGGAATAGAACCTGGGACCCTTCAGTCCGCAGGCCGACACTCTATCCACTGAGCCAAACCGGATAGGGCCAAATTTTTTTGATATTGATTGGTCACATGCCTTTCTTGCATACAGATTCATAAGGCTACAACCAGAGACAAAAAGTCTTTCACAGACTAGATCAGCTATAAACCTTATTAGGTTAGTATAAAATATAATGGATGCCAGGTCTCTATAAACAGAAGTGTCAAAACTATTGAGGCAGTGTGAGTATTGGGAATAGTAAATCTGTGGTCACTGTCCCTTTTGCTGATATGGGCCCTGTCAGGGGCATAGATTCTTTTGGTAGCTATTTCATTAAAATAATCTCAAGACTTTACAATTCTATTTTTTTCATACTTGCATATTATTAGTATTTCTATGCCATAAGTTCCTGGAATCAATCACAGTACTATTTTTGCATGACAGCTACAAAACATATTACTGCATTTTCTATACTATATTAATCATTTCATAAATTTGGTAACACCAGGAGGTCTGCATTTTAAACAAGATACTTAGGTTACCCTATGTAAGCATCATTAATCATTTCATTGTTAATGGCATAATGCCAAATACTGGAAAAAAAGTTATTTTAAATGTCAGGTACTCAAGCATAGCAAAGAATTGGAGACTCGTTTTAAAAAATAATTACTTGCACTGAAATAGGGTGATAATAAGTCTCATTGAGATATATCATTGAGGATCTACCAGACTCATGACTGAACTCTCAAATCTTCGAAGATGTACTAAGAATCCTGTACTAGTTGAAAAGGGGGCCCAGACATTGGTAATGTAAAAAGGCTGACATCTCATATGAGTTGCCACTGGGCAATTCCTCCAAAGAGCCAAAGGTAAAGTTCCACTGGTAGTCAAAATTAAAAGCTGCTACTGAATTCTGATGTTCAGATAGTAGTACATTGTTCAACCAAACAATCTGCCTGATCAAGTGGATAAAAGTGCACACATACTCAGCACTATGTTACATGAGTATTTGTCATTGGAACCAAAATTTCAACCAGTGTTCACACAGCAAAAGTCTTATGTAACCTGATGACTTTTTAGATCTTGGTCTTGCCATTGAAATCGCATGGGATGCCTTCAGTTGGCCTGACACCCAAAGAAACCATAATGTGATCCTGATTCCACATGCAGTGTGAACCCCTGTTAGACCTGTTTGCTCTAAATTCTGATGGCAGGCGGTACCCCATTGGCCCTTGCCTGATTTGCTTAATGGATCAAGTAAATTGACCCACACTTTAAGGTAAGGGAACTAACCTATCTGTGCTCATTGTCATGGTGTCCTCAGCTATTTAGGGGAGCACTGGGAATCTCAGGAATGGAAGGGTCTTTGAAGTAATTAACTTTCCCTCTTGCACCCCTGCCTTTCTTCAGGGTGCTGCTTCACCTTCATCTCTTCCAGAAAACCCTTATTAGTGCTTATCTTTGATCTGCAAAATTGGGCATCATCTCTCTCTCCTCTAACCTTTCTTGGTATTTTTCCTGTGATTCTTCTATGTTACTTATCACTAACTACCTGGTAGCTGTCACGTTCCTGTCTTACCCCTCAGCAGTGCGGTATATTACCTGAATTATCTTTGCATGCCCTATAGGACTTGTGCAGTGCTTGGTCCAGGGTAGGGCTCAATAAATGTATTGGATGAAGAATGAGATGCAGTTCTACTGTAGGATCCACGGGAACAAAGAACACTGGATCTGGCAGAGCAGCTTATGTTGATGTTTTATACTCTAAGGCTGGAGAAAATCTTGACTGACTAGCTTCTCAACCTCCCTGCAAAGTGATCTTCTAGACTCTCCTTGAATTCCTGCAGTGATGGTGAACGCATTTCTTCCAGAGGTAGTCATTCCATTTAGACAGCTTCAAGTGTGAATCTCTCCCTCTCTCCTGACGGTATTTAGAGCCCAAGACTCAGATTTATTATCAGCCTAGCTAAGGCTACTTTAACTTTATGCTAAAAATATTCTCTTGTTTTAATCAGTCTGAAGCCTGGAGCTGTCCACATTCTGCCTGACTTCGCTGGAATTATCTGTAGCTACTGTCTTTTAAATTGTTATTTCTTTCATGGATTCAGAGGGCTGGAAAAGATCAAGAGACTAAAGTTCACACTACTTAACTTTTAGAGGATCAAACTGAGCCTCGAGAGAAAAGGGGGCTTTAGTGGCTTTAAGTTGAAGTCATCACTTGCACAGGGAGGGAAGTACATTCTCAGCTTCTGGCCTGCTTAAAGGAGCCAGTAGCTAGTTATTCCCACATATGCCACACATAGGCAGTAGCCCATATGCCACACCAGAAGCTTCACACTTTTGCAATGCCATATTAATGGCAAGAACTAATCACGAGCATAAAATACTGTCTTCCTCCTCTCAACCCCTTACATGCTCACTTGTTGGCATATCACCCATGACCAGGCAGACAATTGTTGGTCTTCTGTCAACTGATTGAGGAGTGATGTTGAGTGGGTATTAATTGTTATGAAGAGCAGAGATTCAGAAAGAGAACATGCTTGAGCAATACATTTGATGATGTAATTTTTAGTTATGAGACAGTTTGCTTCTCAAAAAGGGATAATTTGTTATAATGCTAAGTAGCATTTAATGTTATCCACTGAGATGCATTTGGGTTTAGCACAGGAAACAGATGATATTTGGTCTGAAAACACTCTGTAAATTTACTTTTTTGTACAGATTGTTGCTTACTTTTTAAAATTTCATGTTCTGCTATGCCAGGGAATGACAGTTATATTAAATTATATAACTAACAATAGTAAATTGTGAAAATAAGTGGTTTGAGTTGAAAGGTGGTTCTGTTTATGGAAAATATGCTCAAAAAGTTGATATTGTACATGTTTTGACTTTGTTCTAAAACTAAAATAAAGACAATCTGTAGAATAATCTGCTAAATTTTAGGGAGAATTTTGCCTAGCACCAGTTTTCCAAAGTAAATTCTGATTTTATTATTTTTTTGATTTTGCTAACATGCCATTTCAGAGAAACTCTTTGTATCTGTGTTTTAAAAGTTTGTTATATCATATATTCATGTTAGGACTAAATTAGTTAATTTTTAGTAATTCCAAAAATTTTAGTAGAAAACAGTTTTAATCCTGTGTAGTAAGTGGTATGAAGATGTAGAAAAGGCATTTGCTAGTACAGAAAGTACCTCAAGTAACAAGTAACTATGGTAAGGAAAACTTCTTAAATAGAATTTCATAAAGATTTGTAATCCTAGGATATATTTGTAAAACTGTGTGATGGGTCACATTTTACTGTCTTGTGTTAGAGCCAATTTAACGCAATTACTCTATAAAAGTTAAAGCCATTTCTGTATTCTCAAAAGTGGGCTCCAACATGCCTGTCCAGTATCTCCTTCCTCTACATCCCTTCATAAAATGAATGGTCCGGCTTTGTCAATCTCCTTTATGATACTTGAGCTCTCAAGAACTTTTCTCTTCTGCTTCTATAGTTTCCTCATTATGGACTGCCCAAGGAACTGATTTGAATTAATGAATTGGTAAAGGTCAAACCAGGTTATGTGTCAGTTTCCATCAAATAACAATCTTTCCTGATTTACTCAGTCTGAATGAAAAAATCCTACAGCATATTACTTAGACCTCTATTTAGCATTATATCAGCATCTTTTTATATTGATCTATTCAACTTAATTTTTGTGACTTCTCATTTGACTATGCACTATTCTTTTTTTTATATGTACTAGAGGCCCAATGCATGAAATTTGTGCAAGGGGCTCGGCCCTCACAGCCCCGGCTGCCTCGGCCGACCCTCACAGCCCTAGCTGCCTTGGCCGGCCCTTGCAGCCCTGGCTTTGTCCAGAAGGTCATCTGGATGGTCATCCAGAAGGATGTCCGGATGGTCATTCTGCTGTTTGGTCTAATTAGCATATTAGCTCTTTATTATATAGGATTGTATACAGGGTGGGGCAAAATTAGGTTTATAGTTATGATTACTAGAAATACAGACTTTATTTTTGTATTACTATTTATTAATTGTTGTATTATTTTCCATATGAACAAATGTAAACCTACTTTTGTACTACCCTGTATATTTCAGTTGCAGAATGTGATTTTTAAAAAGATGTACGAAGTGATGTGAACATACCTATACATTGTGAAATAATTATTTCGGTTTTTAAGGTCTTCTTTCACATAATTTAATACTATTTTATATATCTTTGTAGGACTTTTTCCGAGGCACTTAATATTTTTGGATACTGTTATAAATTCAACTTTGTTCTTGACCATAGTACCTCTGAATCTTCTAAGACCTAGTTCATTATTTCTCCTCTCTAACTTGTATCCTCATTATTTCTTCCTCCACTGAACATAATAAATGCTCTCTGCCCATTAAAAAAATCCTCTAGTAGCTCCCTGTCTCATCGCCTCTCTCTTTTCATTTATGGCAGACAATTTGGACATAATAGTCTGCACTTCTGTCTCTTCCCTCTTCCTTCTCAGTCAGTCACTTTCCAGCCTGCTGTGACTTGGTTCACTGCCACCACCACTGAATTAAAGCCAGGGCTCATTTTTCAAAGTCCTATGTTGATGTTTTTGGATTATAGAATGTTGTTGATAATGATAATACACAACAGCCATAATAATTATAATGTAAGAGAATAGAAGTGATAACATTTGCCATTGGGATTTTTTTTGTGTGTAGTGCCATTCTATATCTATTATATTTTGTAAACCAAATTTTATTATCACAAATGAGATGGCACATTCCATTGTTCAAGATCATGGTGTATATGTCCTACAGGGAATTCTGCCTAATGTGACAGTTCAAACTCTTGTCTCTCCCTTAAATTCTGGGCTCTGAATCTCCTCTGATACATCTTTTCCCCTATCCAGCCTCTTTTTCTTAACGTTTGCAGGTTTCTCTTCCACCACACATACCCTCAATCTGGCTCCCTTCCAGGGTCCTGTCATTGGTTCTCTTCTCCCTCTTCCTGTCTTTCCTTGTATAATTTCATCCACTCCCATAGCAATAGCTGTCATTCAGCATACTGACTTCTTTATATTCAGGATCTAGCATGGTCCTTGGCTCCTAGCCAGTTGAATGATAAATGAATGAATGAATGGAGGAGCCAAAAGCTTGTGTCTACCAAATTCATATTCCTAGTGCAGCCCATAAAAGACTAAAACAGTCATATCTTTACTGGTTTTTGTCCAGGCATCTCAGCTCAATATTACAAAAATGAACTTTTCATCCCAAACCTCCTTCTCCTCCTGTCTCTCTGATCCGGGTTCAGAGCACCATCCTTCATTTATTTGCTCATTATAGAAACCTACAGTCACAGAACTCTTCCTCACGCCAGCGTCAGAAACCAGTAATCAAAATCTACCAATGCAGATTCCTTGCATTCAGTTCTCTAGCGCCCTATCCTCTGGCGCTCTCCTTTCTGGTGCACCTATGTTGGTGATTTGATTGACTCTTCTAGAAGGAATAGAATAACTTATACATTTTACCTTTCTGGGGAAAATTGAGTTACTATTTTTCCATGTGAAGAAAAATAATTCTAGTTTGGCAGCTTATGTTTTTAAATTGCAAAAAAGAGAGTGATAGAAGTATCTACTCCTTGCTTTCCCCCCTTTTAACACTTTTAGGTGTATAAAATAATGGAAGAAAAACTTGGAGGAAACTGAAATATTCAGCCGAAAGTTAGTCAGGTACTTTGGCACTTATTTGAGACTTTTAAAATTTTCATTTCAAATGTTTATAGAAACGTGGCTGAGAATAATGAACTGTGCATTTCATTAAAGGTTTAACTGGCATTTTAAATATCTAGTTTTCTGTCATTTCAGTCTTCCCAAATGAAGTCACATTCAGTTCTCACTGCAAAGGTCTGTGTGCAGCTTCTGTGATGTCCTTCTGGGGTGACTGTCCTTTTGGAACGCTGGCACAGGCTGGAGGGAACAAAATAAACGTTGTAAAGTTAGAACAGAAACTTTTATACCAAATGTGGTGACATTGGCAGTTACCATGTTCCCCCATAATGATATGGGTACATCTAGAGTCATTGGAAAGCCTACCTAATAGACAGTACACGGAACTTTAATGATGCTTGTAGCTGGCAGTGTCACTTTTAATTGTCACAGCCGTTCATGCATTGGCCAGGCAGGAGGTCATACCTCCTTCTAATGTAGACGAGAAAACATGGAGGCTCAGCTCTGCTCTCCTGCTTCACCTTGGGACATTCCAGCCTCAGAAATCCTTGTAGTGTCAACTAAGGCTTCCACCGAGACAGCATCGCAGCTTGACATCCTTCTCTGCTCTTTCTTCCTTTTTTCTCTTTTCCTTTCACAGGTGTAGATCTAGAAAGCATTTTGTAATAAACATCCTGTGTGTTAATCTCCATCTCAGAGTCTGCTTCCAAGGAAACCCAACCTGCAATACCCTACATAAAAGTTTGCTGCAGCTTTGGCAGAGTAGCATAGCACAAATGTGAATGCTGTGGGGCTTTCCCGAGCGTAGGAAATTCATACAGGTTACCAAGTAAACGCATCCCTCCATCCTGGCAACAGTTATACATCAAGCACTCTCGGGCATACAGGGATGAATAAGACATGATTCCTCACCTCTGGTGAGGGAGATGGGCACACACAGATGTTCACAGTACAACATAATACATGCTGTAGCAGAGAGCTCTGCCAGAGTGCTCCTGAAGACTTCACAGGAGAAAACATTTGATCTGGAAAATTAAAGGATAAAGAGGGGAAGGAGAATTCCAGGCAGGAGGAGCGGCATGTGAAAAGGCTCAAAGGCAAGCAGGGAATGGCATGTGTAAGAAGTAGCTTCAATTGGCAGCTGTGTAAGATGTCTAGGGGGGAGATAGGAGCCAGGCTGGGATGGGGGTGGAGGAAGGCAAGAAGTCATGAAAAATCTCCTGGCAAAGTAGTTGGGGGCCAGATCTAAGGAAGGAGTGGTTGCTTAGTAATAATGTGTGCAGTGAGGAATAAGGAAAGATACCTAAATAAGACTGATATTTCCTATGGGGAGCGATGAGGCAGAGAAGTTAGTGAAAAACACTGAAGAACCATCAACATTGTAAAGGAAACCTAGGAGAGCATTGCTGTAAAAGGTGGGAGAGAAGGGAACTTCAGAGAAGCTATGGCCAACACTATTACATGCTCCAGAGATGTTCCGTGGGCCAAGACTTCAAAACAAGCCACATTGCCCCTGGCAGAATGAGAAAACAGGGTGGTATATTCATTGATAGAATTCATGCAAGAAAAAAGGACACATCTTGCAAAACACAATGTTGAGTGATAAAAGACAGATAAACCACAAAGGCATTTAATGAAACCTATAGTGCTATGGAATACTTGCTTTGGTGTTAAACATATAAAAGAAAGCTAGAACAACAAGTTAGGATAGTGGTTATGTTGAAAGGGCAGAGGGGCAATGACCTGGGGCGAGCTTGAGGGGAGATGTGGGGGTCTGGTACTGTTCTCTTTCTTGACCTGAGCGATGTTTTTGTGGGTATTTCCCTTGGGAGAAATCTTTGGGATGTGCATTTCTGTTTTGTGGGCTTTTCTGTAAAGCAGTTTATATTTCACAAGTGGTAGGGTTATACAATAAGCAACTGGAATGATTCATTTCAGAGTCATGGTGGCTTTAGGTGAATAGTTTCAGGAGAGTGGTGGGCGGTAAAAGTCTCACTTGCCGGGTTGAGGAACTAAAGGAGCAGACCCTGGAGATGTGGATGATCTCTTTCATATATTGGTGGGAAAGAGAATTTGATAGTCAGGCATTTTGAAGTAAGTAACCTTTAAATTGGTAATATTCCTAAGCCTAATACCATTAGTTAAAGTGTATAACATATACAAGTAGATAAGAACTGAACAAAACCTTGTAATCAATAGTTTAAAACTCATGGTGACAAACAAACAACAACAAGCACCACCACCTCATGGGAAACTTTTCCCCCCAAAACCTGGTGTTTGAAGAGTCTTGTACATAGTTGTTATTTAATGTAAATCTAATGAATGATTCGTAGAAACTTGGAGTTATAAAAAGGACTACTTGATAAAAACACACGAGTAAACTATTTAAAAGGGCAAGCAACTTACAAACGTACATCATTAATAACTAGACTTTCAGAGATTGGAATCGTTGGTATATTATTATTTTTTAGCATCATCATGATATTTGTCTATTGTAATATTTCTGATACAACAGATTGCAATATTATTTAATTCATGAGAGCCAGAATTTTGAAGTCTGCATAAATGTGACTCTTTTACTAGTAGAGTCTGAAATGTTCATAATAAGAGGGGACTTTAGCGATATCTTGCTCAGTTTGCTTGTTTGAGGGATTGAGACTCTGAGGCCTGCTAGGCTAAATGTCAGCACCCACGGTGCACAGTGACTGCAACGCCCAGCAAAGACCCAGGTCTCTCGTCTCTCAGTCCAATGATAATTTCCCCACAGCACCCTTGAGCAATAGCTCATACATCAAATCTCCGCGCAACAAAAGATTCCAAACAGGCTGTAGGGTTTTGTTATAATGGAATTTGGCCTGTACCAAATAACAAAATGTTCTGTGGAAATTGTTTTCTTTCAAGTCCTAGTTTTATAAGATTTAATACTTGGTTAGTGTTATTTGTATTGGGTCCTGGGGTGGTATCATTTATTTAGGGAGAACTCCTTTCCTTTGTAGAATGTGATTGGAAAGTGACTTGATTAATGGAAACTCACGGTGACTGCAACTCCTAATGCAAACCTAAATTTTGAGACAGAAGGTCAGCTGCATAATCTTGTCAGCTCCCATTACAATATGAGCACAGTTATGTTGCCTCATTACAGAACCTCAGATATTTTTGTGGATGGCCGGTGTTTCTGCCCTCATGGTAGAGGGAGGAACAAAATCCCTGGCTGATTAAGTTGTGGGTCCAGGGCTGTATTCTCACACAAGCCGTGGCCTTCAGGGAACTTATTCTTAGTCTGCCCTTATTTCAGTTACGTAAAAATTACCCTCCTTGAACAGTAGTGTCCCTTGTGACATACCATAGGATAAAGGAAAGGATTTTTCAATTTAGTTCTCATCCGGATTTTTTTTTTTAACCATTGAGCTGTCATAGGGCTGTGTCCCTCAAAATGAGAAGAATTTTATATCCAGGCAGAGCCTGCACATCTTTAGTCATTGACTTTCTTATTGACACTCAATAAACTCTTCTAGTTTATTACCTCACTAAGTCACTTTTATCATCTGTAACTTTCAACTCACTTAAATCTAGCCATCCTTGGCCAGCCAGTGAGGCTCAGTGGTTGAGCATCTACCCATGAACCAAGAGGTCATGGGTTCGATTCCCTGTTAGGGCACATGCCCAGGTTGTGGGCTCCATCCCCAGTAGGGAGCATTCAGGAGGCAGCTGTTCGATGTTTCTCTCTCATCGATGTTTCCATCTCTTTACTCCTTTCCCTTCCTCTCTCTCTAAAAATCAACAAAAACATATTTTAAAAAAATCTAGCAATCCTTGTGGGATTATTACTTAACAAATAAAAACTAACTCCTCTACTAGGTTCTTTGACTACTAGTGCTTGCTATGTGCCTTTACTTGGATACATTGAATTTGTAATATTTCCCTAGACACCATTCCTACAGTGGTTTGTCCCTGTCACCAGGAGGATGACCTCCTGTAGCTCCTTCTATTCCTCCTCTTTTAGGATTAAAAGGCCTAAGCACATTCTTGATATTTATTTTCTGCATATATTTATTTTAAATGGTGTTACTCTTCTGAGACAAACATATTTAAACACTGAGACAAAAATAACAGAACTATAGTAAAGGAGCAATATATAAAATGAATAGAAACATTCAAGCAAAATTTAGTAGCACGCTAGCTTAAACACATTTCCTGTTGTTAGTTTATACATGGTTTTTATCTTGCTTTAATATTCACTTACCTACCATGCTTCTGGGTGCTGAAAAAGAACCCCAGGACTCAACTAGGCTGAGGCCACTGACAGGCTTTTAGCAGGCAGCTGCATCTTTGCCTTCTACTGCCTAAGGTGGACCTTCTTACTGGAGCCTTCACCCTTCAACTCTGAAATGGAATAGAAATTGTCCTCCGAAATTCTGAGCCCCCCTGGGAACTCACTGAGCCCCGTTCAGTGATTGTTGATTTTGTTCCCTTTAATCACCTCTCAATTTCATTTGTCTTGCAAAACAATAGATGTTTGCACATTTGACAGGTAAGTTTTGGGAAAATGGATAAAGTATATCTGTGCAATCAGGGAGGCCCGTTTCCCAACCCCCTTACCTGAGAACCTCATTTCCAAATCAGGAAATCAGGACTTGGTTATCTGAGTGACTATTTTACATATGTATGTCTTCTTATAAGTTTTCTCCTTGATTTTATAATTACTGGTTCATAATCATAAAATGTCTTACTTGTGTAATTGTTTACTTATATTGACTGGCATTAGTTAAGTTTTCTGCTATTTGCTTTCTTCATTTTATGCTACAGCTCTCTGACTCTCAGAGAGCTTTACATTTTTCAAGTGCTTTCAAATATATTTATACACATATTTATGTATATGAATATATATTAGTATGCATTATAACTATATTATGTATTATATTATGACTATTATATATATTCTTCATATAATGAATGCTTTCGTTAATTGCATTAATACTGTGAAATA
Organism: Myotis lucifugus; assembly: GCF_000147115.1. Lineage (NCBI taxonomy): Eukaryota > Metazoa > Chordata > Mammalia > Chiroptera > Vespertilionidae > Myotis > Myotis lucifugus. The sequence goes on along the minus strand of NW_005871059.1, from coordinate 5,751,158 downwards.
GGTAAGGCAAACTTTACAAATGTGGGAATTGAGAGTCAGTGAAGTTATATGGTTGCTAATTCACCTAGCCAATAAATGGTAATGTTCATACTGAAATATGGGTGCGATCATACTGGTAGGGGTGATATTGCTGAAGAGGGAGGGACCAAATCATGTAGGGCCTTTAGCAGTGATAGGAGTTTGGGTTTTATTCTAACTGCTATAAGAAGGCAGTGGAGGCCTGGCCGGTTTTTCTCAGTGGTTAGAGCATCAGCTCTCGGACTGAAGGGTCATGGGTTCAATTCCTGGTCAAGGGCACATACCTCCCTTGCAGGTTCAATTCCTCCCTTCGCCCCCTCCCCCTGTCAGGGTGAGATTGGGAGGCAACCAATTGATGTGTCTCTCTCTCATCGATGTTTCTCTCTTTCTCACCCTCCCTTCCACTTTCTCTAAAAAATCAATGGGAAAAATATCCTTATGCCTCAGGTGAGGAAAAAAAAAAAAGAAAGCAATGGAGAGAACCACAAGGCCCTTACAGTTGGGGGTGCTGAATGGGTTGACGCAGAGAAGCACTTAGCACGCTGCCTGGTAGTTAAGTGTCTAACATACTTTTATTCTACTTTCATATAAACATTTTATGATTATAACTACACTGTAAGCTCCTCAGATGCAGGGGCGATGTGCCATACTATTATACGCCCTGCACAATATGACACAGAAAACTTGATAAGGGTTGTAAGATGTGAGTGTCAGCCTAACGTGCCACTTGGTAACAGCCTTCCATGTAGGCTGTCCTGAGTAATCCACCCAAACTGCCTGATATCCTGCCTGTGCAACATCATCTCACACACAGGAGGCTATCTGGCGAGTTCTGTAATAGTGACTCCTGTATAGTGGGGAATGCAAACATGTACCGTTCTTACCTCAATCTATATTTAATTGCCATTCTGGAAAAACACTGACTTTTATGTAATCATCTAAAACAAAAGGGAGGGAGAACAACATGAGTATAAGGGATGAAGAATCCATTTAGCATGTTAAAAAGGGATACCTTCGGGAAAGGCTTTTTAGTCGCCACACCATCTGCTTTTCAGACAAGCAGAGCTAGTGAGTTCTCTATAGGGGTATGTACTGTTATTTAGACCTTGAAAATTTCTTTTTGGAAATGCCAAAGCTTTTGAATTTTTCTGTTTCAGAACATTAATTCTTTTTCTTTCTGACAGAAGAAAGGTCAAAATAGAAACCCCTCCACTTGGGCTTCCCTGGTAAAGGTTTCTTTTTGAAGGACAGCTTCCCAGGAGTCATTTGTCACTTTTCTATGCATCAGAAGTGGGAAGAGTCTTACGTTTTTCCTTTGTATGTCCGCATTCAGATCACTCACTCAGGGACATGCGCTGGTTCTTAAACTGTCTGCTGTTTGGAATTAGAGACACCCTCTTGGGTTTTATGCAAAACTGAGCCAGTTTAGCTCTCTCCTGAACTGGTGGCCCTTTTTGTTGCTTCTCCTCATTTTCTTCATAGAAGGTCACCTTCAGATGATTAATAGGTGCACTGGCTTCAGCTTCATGCATTTAAACACACTAGTTTGATTTTCATCCGTCTAGCTGGCTTTAGAAATAATAGAGAGGATAAAACTTTAATAAGGTAAAGGCAAACTATTATTTGATGATATTCTCTTTTCATCTCCATAAGTCTTTGAGATCCATATTTCTTTTTGACAAAAACATCAAATAAAATCCAATTGCAAGATAGGGGCGAAACCATGAAGTCTAAAACTTTTATTCCTTTCATTTGCTCGGTCTTTGTTTTAAGTGAGACTTAACTTTTGTGTCCTAACCCAGATTGAAACTCCTTGAGGGCACAGACTTCTGTAAGTGCCCAAACCTTGTCAAATACTCAACACGTACATATAATTTTAAATAGAATATTTGAGTGGCTAGACTTATATTATTGTTTAACTAGAGGCCCAGAGCATGAAAATTCGTGCACTTGGGGGGGGGGGTTGTGGTGGTCCCTCAGCCAGGCCTGCGCCCTTTCGCAGTTCGGGAGCCCTCAGGGATGTCCGACTGACCTCCATCTGTGGGAGGCTACCAGAGGGCCAATATGGGGAGGCACAGGCTGCGAGTGGCCGGCCCCGCCCCCCCTGATTGTTCCTCCACAGCTGCAGGTCACTGCCGCCCCCCCAATTGCCATCCCCTCTGCTCGCTTGCATGCGCCTTGGCTGGCCTGGCACTGCCTGCTTGTCAGCTCTGCCCCCCGCCAACCAGTCGTTCCACAGTTTGGTCGATTTGCATATTACGCTTTTATTATATAAGACTAGAGGCCCAGTGCATGAAATTCATGCACGGGGGTGTGTGTCCCTCAGCCCAGCCTGCACCCTCTCCAATCTGGGACCCCACTGGGATCAGGCCTGAATGGGCAGTCAGACATCCCTCTCACAATCCAGGACTGCTGGCTTCCAACCACTCCCCTGCCTGCCTGTCTGATTGCCCCTAACTGCTTCTGCCTGCCAGGCTGATCACACCCTAACCACTCCCCTGCCAGCCTGATTGATGCCTAACTGCTCCCCTGCCAGCCCAATGCCCCTAACTGCCCTCCCCTGCCGGCCTTGTCATCCCCAACTGCCCTCCCCTTCTGGCCTGGTCCCCCCCAACTGCCCTCCCCTGCTGGCTTGGTCGCCCCTAACTGCCCTCCCCTGCAGGCCCTATCATCCCTAACTGCCCTCCCCTGCCAGCCTGGTCACCCGTAACTGTCTTCCCCTACAGGCCTGGTCCCCTCCCCCCCCAACTGCCCTCCCCTGCAGGCCTGGTTGCCCCCAACTGCCCTCCTCTGCTAGCCTGATCGCCCCCAACTGTCCTCCCCTGCAGGCCTGGTCACCCTAACTTCCCTCCCCTACCAGCCATCTTGTGTCCATATGGGGGTGGCCATCTTTGACCACATGGGGGCGGCTATCTTGTGTGTTGGAGTGATGGTCAATTTGCATATTACCTCTTTATTAGCTAGGATGATTCTCTTGTGGAGCTTAAAACCTTGCGATATCATACTTGTGAAAGTAGCTAAACTATATTTAACTTCTGAGCCCTTGAATTTGACTCAATGCAAGAAAAGATAGTGCCTTATCTTATGCTAACTACACTGTACTGTTCATTCATACCCTCCAGAAGAAAGCATATGCACTCTTTAAAAAAAGAAGACTTTGAAGGGAAGAATTCAAATGAAGATAACTTAATTTCCCTCTCTCTCTTAACTCTGTGAAACACAGAAAATCATTCTTTGAAGTTTTTTGTGGCACTCAAGGGGGAAGTGGTAGCCTTGTTTTGATGTCTAGAACACAGATACTTTTTATCGCCATGTTTCTGCAACAAACTTTATAAAACAAATGATACTTTTCAGAGTAAGGTCTTATGAAAATAAAAATATGTGATTCATTTATTTTGGGTTTATTGTGAAAAATATGACAGCAAACCATTAACTTGTAGCCATCCTATATAATAAAAGGGTAATATGCAAATTGACCTTAATGGCAGAATGACTGGGAATGACTGGTCACTATAACATGCACTGACCACCAGGGGCAGACGCTCAATGCGGGAGCTGCCCCCTGGTGGTCAGTGCACTCCCACAGGGGGAGCTCTGCTCAGCCACAAATAGGGCTGATGGCTGTGAGCACAGCGGCGGTAGTGGGAGCCTCTCCCATCTCCTCGGCAGCGCTAAGGATGTCGGGCCTAAGCCATCAGTCAGACATCCCCTGAGGGATCCTGGGCTGCCAGAGGGATGTCTGACTGCCAGCTTAGGCCCAATCCCCTGGGGAGTGGGCCTAAGCTGACAGGTGGACATCCCCTGAGGGGTCCTGGACTGTGAGAGGGCACAGGCTGGGATGAGGGACCCCCCTGAGTGCACGAATGTTCGTGCACCAGACCTCTAATCCTATATAATAAAAGTATAATATGCAAATTGACCCAACTGTGGAACAACTGATTGCTATTATGTGCACTGACCACCAGGGGGCAGATGCTCAATGCAGGAGCTGCCCCCTGGTGGTCAGTGCACTCCCACAGGGGAGCACTGCCTCAGCAGGAGGCCGGGCTCATGGCTGGTGAGCCCAGTGGTGGTGGTGGGGAGCTTCTCCCACCTCCGCTGCAGGTGAGTGGTAAGGAGCAGGGGTCCTGGACTGTGAGAGCCCCGAACTGCAAGAGGACACAGGTTGGGCTGAGGGACCACCCCCCGCCCCCCCATCCCCTGTGCACGGATCTTGTGCACCAGGCCTCTAGTTTCTCATAAAAATGGGAAAGAGCTGGTCTGGGGCAGGTGTTCAAGCCGTTGATTCTGAATCCCCTGTCTGCACTGAGAAATGCTTTCTACTGAGCATGGTTTCTTGCCATAAGTCGCAAAAGTTAAGCTATGTACTCCACCCAAATCTCAGCTACCCTTAGTAAAATTTTGGAACTATATGTATGAACTCCTCTTTAAGAATGATTACATGTTGTCAACATGTTGAAACCGAAAGGAAAGAGGTAGAGGATGTGTACTTACACTGTGAACTGATGTGGACTCTGCTGATTAATTTTACTGCCTCAGGATTTGGAAAGGAAGATCTCTTTTAACAAGAACAGCTATGCTGTTAGGAACATTGTTTTAAGTTTTAATTATAATGATTGCTTCAGGGCAAAAGTGTCTCTAAGTAATGAAGTTTGAAGTTGGTATTATTGTATGTTGGTGGTAAATTGTTTTTCTACCAGAAATTGAAAAACAACCTGGCATATGTATTAAAATAAAATTATTTATAATCTTTCCCCAGGAATTCTAGTTTTTATGGAAATATAGACAAAACTATATGTACAAACTCGTTGAGGTGTTATGTATAATTACAGAGGCAAAACAAAGCAAATTCAAAATAAATGAACAGTAATCGTGGAATGCTTATGTGAATTAGGATACCTTGGCTCAGTAGAACATTAGGTGTTAAATCATGGTTAAATAGAAACATAAACATGGTAAACATCTTTATTATACAATAGTAAGTACAAGCAGTCCAGCTTCTAAATTATTCTACTATTATAACCATCAAACTGGTTAGAAAGGAATGTATTAAAATTATAATATAGGTTATGTTTGGGTGATGAGATTATTCATCCAACAGGTAGACTACATAAATCACATATATTCTCATGTAATTCTTGCAGTAACTGAAAATTTTGCATTGCTATTCTCACTTCAAAGATTAGAAAATACATTAATGATAAGATGCTTTAGACCAGAAACTCAGTGTTCAAGTTTATTGTTCATTCATCATTCCAATACTTTGAGTACTAAAGATATGCTAGGGGTACCTTAAAAATGCATCACTTTTATCAATTGCATGATTAAGGACTAAAGCACATGAAGAATCTTTAAACAACCCAAAAAATCTGCACTTCAGATGCTAAAGTTATAGTTCTGGTTGAACATCTGATTGAGAAAATGGGTATTTGACAGAGGAAACTGAGCAACTTCCCTCAATCTAATAGATTCTAAAAACACTACCTGTGCGCCCTAGCTGGTTTGGCTCAATGGATAGAGCATCAGCCTGTGGACTGAAAGGTCCCAGGTTCGATTCTGGACAAGGACACATGCCTGGGTTTCGGGCTAGATCCCCAGTAGGGGGCGGGCAGGAGGCAGCCAATCAATGATTCTCTTTCATCATTGATGTTTCTATCTCTCTCTCCCTCTCCTTTCCTCTCAAAAAATCAATAAAATATATTAAAAAAAACAACAAACAAAACCCACTACCTGTGTAACATTAGGTATGTTACTTAACTTCTCTGTGGTTCAATTTCCACATTTTAAAATGGTGATAACAATGATAGGGTTGTTTTGAGGATTAAATGATTATATGTCTGTGTAGGAAAGTAGATAGAGATATATCTGTCTATACACTACTATCTCACTTACAGCAGTGCTTGGCACACAGTGAGTTCTCAATGGCTGCTGGTCCTGCAGTTCTGTTGATCTAGCTGTAGCTTTCTATGCAGTATAATATGCCATCTCGTTTTATTATTCTCTTTATTATTCCTGTTTTATTTATTCTCCATATTTTTAAATTATATTATCTGCTTATTCTTCAAATTAATTTCAGCACTGACTGTCAAATTTCAGTAAAGCAAAGCATTGAAAAATAAGATATAATCTTGTAATACTGTCTTCCCGTTCTTATAGGTCTGGTACATTTCTTGTTCAGCTTATTCCTACTGTTTTTAGATTTGTTACTTCAATTGTGAATTGGAGCTTTTCACAATATTTCATGATTGCTTATTAGAAAAGTTATTGATTTTGATTGGATGATCTGTATCTGGTCAACATTGTGTGCTTTCATTTTCATTGTTTTCTAGTTTATCTCCAGTATTAACTAGTAGATAAACATGTAGTCTACTACAAAATGACTTTTGTTGCTTTTCAGCTCATAATTGATGATTCATCTTTTTTCTTGTCTTATTGCATTAGCTATGCATAATTTATTTTCTTGTCCTTTACATTGGCTATGAACCATGCTACATAATTACACTGATAGTGGATATTAAAATCTTTTCATTGTTTACCTCTTAATAAGTTTTTTATTTGTATTTGATAGATACCATTCAACAACATGAGAGATTTCATCTATCTTTAACTCAGTATAATTTTTAAACCTGAATAATAAGTCTTAAATTTTATCAAATATGTTTTCCTAGTTTTAGGATGATCATGTAATTAAATAGTTAACACATTGACTCATTAAAAATTTTTTATGTTGAAAAATACTTTAACTTCTAGAATAAACCTTGAATATATTATTAAAATTTCAGTAAAACAAAGCATTGAAAATTAAGGTATAATCTTGTAATAGTGTCTTCCTATTTAATTGAATAATATATTCTTTGAATATCCTCCTATATTTTATTCATTCTTATATTATATTTAGGAAAAAGAGATAAGCATCCATGGTATATTAGTTCCTTGGTTGGGCCTAAGAGCTGTTTCCACATAGTTGGCTTTTCTGAAATATTTGTATTTATAATTGAGAACTGAGATCGGTAAGTAATGATAGCTAGATATGGTTTCCCAGCAAAAGTGAATAAAATAATTCCCTTGGTGAATAAATTTAGATTTTATTTATAGAGGAGATTTGTGTGCAGAGAGGGTATATGGTTGTGACTAGGAAGATATTTCTTCTAATTTACCCAGAGAGTTTTCTTAATAGTTGTAGGGGCTCCTTGTTTACAAGGTGCCTGAAGTTACCTGGAGCACCACCATGGTTCTCCTTCTTTTGCCCCAGTAACTTCTGTATGTGTCCGATGGCAGATCTTCCATTTTATTTAGGGAGCTCTTCCTGAGGCCTTCATGTTACAATCAGCACGGTAGCAATTTTGCAGCTCGCCATTCTACTACACAATTGTGCGTCCAGTCCCTGCTGTCTTTGATCTTGATGTTCTTCTTGGATTCCAAGAGGAACATTCACTTCTTTAGTAGCCTCCTCTTATGCCTGTTCAGTGCTACAGGTTCAGCTCTCTTCGATTATACCATCAATCTGATCCCATCTGCCTGTACCTTCTAGAAATTCCCCCAAATGTTCTGGTCTGCGGCTGGCACCCTTCCCAGGTTTTTAGTGCTACCATGGAATCATTCTGATTTTTAAAATCTCTTGTGTTATTTTAGTGCCATCATAAAGCAGAAAAACTCAGTTTTAGTATTAGCAAAAAATTTTCTTCTAAGGAATCAGCATATTTTACAAAACTAATCATTTTTCTTTTAGTTTAAGCTTTAAATAACTGTTTCAAAATATTAAGTGCCAGGTACCATGCCATATGCTTTGCATGCATTTTTAATTATCTTCATAACCATAGAAATTCAATATCATTTTTCTGTTTTACATATTTAAAAACAAATGTCCCAGGAATTTGAACTAGTAAGTGATTTTAATAAACACTACGCTCCCCAAAGCTATATTTAAAAACAAACAAACAAACAAACTGATTTAAATATACACTGGAGACTTTATAGCATAATTTAAAATTCTAAGTTTCATTGTTTTGTAATTTGGGTCAACACAACTTATATATGTAATATTTTCCTCATTGTAGATTTTAAAGAATACATTAAATATTTGCATCGATTTTGGAAGAGATAGACTCTAAATACACTAAATATTTAATTTTTCCAGATTATATTATTCATTTTTTCATCTACTTGGAGACAGTGTTCACTATAATACATTAGTAAATGTGTATATATGTATCAATATATCATTTGTTGGCAACAATTATTTCCATGATCTAAATATCAGCTATTTCCATTTCTGTCTATTTTTGTGGCATAAGGATTGGCTACAGTATAATAAAAATTTCTGAAAAAAACCTACCACATCACACCCTAACAACAGTTAAATGAAAATATTCATGAATAGTGATAAAACTGAGAGCATTTTTGGTCCTCTCGTAACTTTAAATACCTGCTTATCTTTTAAACAAATCATCAGTGGTCATTTATAATTTAGAGAGTCTAGTCAAATGCACTTCTTCAGCTTGCATTAATGACCACAGAACTCTGGGGAGAGAAAAATTGCTTAGGTTTCTTGAAATAAGAAAAATTTTAAAAATCCAGTTCATTACTTAAACAAAAAGGTAAAACTCTCTATTATTGATGTGAGCAAAGTTATATTAAAAATGTAATGTAATGACATCATTTAAGTGACAAAATAGGGCTTTAAAGTGCTTTAACGTTGGCATTTGAGCTTCAAGAATGCTCCACGCTAGTTTTTATATTTCTTCTGTAACTTACCTTTGGTAATTTCCACTTAACAAATCCTGGAATTAGACTAGATATTGTTATTATCTTCTATAAGAAAGGGTTATAAAAATACAGCTTTACCACTTTCAACAGTTAACTTTATTTTAACTGATATTATGTCAATTGAGGCAATTAAATATGTACAGAGAACGTTGTCTGTATCTTAATTCAGTTATTGTATGTGACTTTATTTTCTCTACTTACTGGCCATTTACAAAAAAAGTATTGTGGTATAGTCCTTATCCCCACTCATGCCCTCACCCCCCTGTTGTCTGTGTCCATTGGTTAGGCCTATATGCCAGACTCTTGATTAGCAGTAAATTACTTTCATTTTATCACCTGGTTCTTGAAGGAAGCAGGCTATTCTGAAAATGTTTAAAAGTTATAACGGAAATCAAAACATTATGTGAAAGTTAACTCATGATTTAACTCAGCTGCTGAGAGTACTTGTTGTAGCCTCTCAAAGTTCAGATTGTTTTCTCATCAGCTTTGTTTTTAATTTTTATATTTTTTTTAATTCTGAAGAAGGGATAATTTCCTATCCACTTCTAGTTACTTTGTAGCCAGAAATGAGAAAAAATAATCTTTATTTTCAAAAAGTTGTTACTTTATATTTTTGTGTAGATCCTTAGGAAGGCTTCTCATAACAGAGGGATTCAAAGGTGACCCAAATTGGGGAAACCAAATTCAATTTAATGGAGCCTGAACTGAATGCAGATATAATTGTATCTGAAGCACCACTTGACATAAAAGGCATTCTTGACAATGAATGTTTATTTTTTATTATAAGTATGGTTTACATTCACTATAAAAAATGTCTAAAATAAAGGAAAATATAAAGGCAAGAATTCTCATCACTAAGCTATTTACACTAACTTTTTGGATATATAATGCTTTTCTATATCTTTTTGGCACATGGGTGCTTGTACACAAACATAAACATATTATCTAACATACTGTACATGTAGTTTAACTTTGGAAAAAATTTTTTTAATCAGTTTTACTGGTTCAAATTGAAGCTGAACTCATTTTTTAAAATGACTTAAACGGCATCACAATATTCTCTGAAATTACCTTATCTCATACTTATCTATTATAGAAGAGTGTTAAAATCCTTGAGTATTCCCCTAAATCTCCCATTAGTTGTATAATATCACTTTAATTTTTAATCATTAGTGGAGTGGAGATAGAGTCCCCTATGTGTTTGGTTATTAAAAATCCTAATTTTATTCCTTAATTTGAGAAGTTCCGCTAAACTTTATTATTGAAAAAAGCTTTGCTCTCTCTCTGAAGAAACTGCTTTAAAATTTGCTCTTATCAACCTGTTTTTAGGTATCACGCTAATGCTATAATCACTCCTATAGAAATAGAATTAATAGCTGCAGTGTGTAATCCAGTTGCCTACGCCACTCTCAAGAGTAGGGGGAGATTTAAAAGTTGTTGGGTCTGATTTGGAGGGCCTTATTTAAGAAAAAGAAAAAAATTATAATGCACTTGGGAATTTAATAAAAAGTTGTGCTTATAAATACACTGCTATGGTCCCTCCCAGAGCCTTGGAAGGAGCCATGTAAATGAGCTACCCTGAAGCTAAAAGCATCATGTGAAATTTTCATTGGTGCAAGAGTGAACATTAGTTTTCATTTCAGAAGCATAGTAATATTTCAAATTATATTACTGAATGGGAATTTATTGTTGCTTATTTCCATGAAAAGAAATGGCGGGAGAGCGAGGGGCTATACTGAAGGTTCTGCAGGCCTAGACTAACAGAGGGGCTCTTTTAAAAAATGTTCTTTATAATTGATTATAGAGAGGAAGGGAGAGGGAGAGAGATAGAAACATCAATGATGAGAGAGAATCATTTATCGGCCATCTCCTGCATGCCCCACACTGGGAATCAAGTCCGCAATCCAGGCATGTACGCTGACCATGAATGGAACTGTGACTTCCCTGTTCATAGGTTGAAGCTCAACTACTGAGCCTCACCAGCCTGGCCAGAGGGGCTCTTATGTACCTGAAACTTCCAGGGATGGTTTAATGAGTGACATAATCATGGTACATAATTAGTCCTGGTTTATAAGTCACAAAAGAGAGTCTAAACTGGTAGCTAAATGAGGAGAAGGTCAGCATGAGAACAAAAATCCCATCTCGGGAGGCCTGGTGGATGGAGGTGCTGTTGTCCATGGCTGCTGTTTGCTACTGTGCTATGGTGGGCGAGAGGGCCCATTCATACTCTTAATCCCTAATAGCTGAATTGTTTTCAGGATTAAACAAGATCATGTACATGAAATTGCTTTGTGAATTATAAATTCCATATGCAAATTTAAGTCTTTTTGAAGAAAAACTTTGGGAAAATTTTTTATGAATATTAATACTTCAGATTTAGCACAGTGTCTGGGTAGTCTGAAAAATTAATTTAATACGTGACATTAATAATGGAATTATTTGGTGTTTCCAAAGGTAACTTCTTAGAGTCTTCATTTATACTCTGTTCATTCCATCCTCTATCCCCCAATCTTTGCCCATGTCCTGTATTTCCATTGCAGAATCAAGAGAACGTTAAGGCTATGAGAAACCTTAGATATTATATAGCCCAACTCCCTTGCATATTCATAGAGTCTTTCATTGTGGCCCCATAAATTTATTGAATTTTGAGAATAAATTCTGATGTGGAGTATTTGTTCCCTGATGTTTCCAAGCAAATGTAAAATATTTAGCCATTTATACCACCCTCAGAAATGACAGACTTGAAGTGAAAGACTTTTTATTTTCTTTTTGCAGGTTAAATATTTGGGTATTTTTTATCGGAATTTTCCTTTTGTCATCTATTAATATTTAACCAAATGACAGTATGTGTGTAGTACAGGAAGAAAAACAGATGATAACATTCCCTGTGTTCCTAGAGTTTGCATTGCATGAGAAGCAGCCTCCAGAAACATTGACTGGTTTCAAATTAACAGACTTATATCCAGGATGTATGGCTTTCTTGAAGTGTAGTTGTGTCATTAAACATGACAAAGAAAGCCCTTGTGTGTATGTGTGGGTTTGTGGCAGGGAAATCAGCTTCGATTATTCTATGAAATGTCACTCAGCATCTGTTCCATGTGAAGCCTACTGAGAACAGATCGTGGGCAGGACAAAGCCAGAACCTTCCCTAGAGGCATTTCTGTAGTTCACTGAGAGGCTGCACAGAGTAACTTGGTTGAGGTGACAAGCATGTGACCTCTGCTTCACCTTGAACTGAACTTCAAACCAGTTCTTAGTTAAGCTAGGCTCCATGCCTGTTTGAGACAGAAGGTCATGCTTGATGACAGCTGTATGTTGTTAAAAGTCTTAAACTCTACTTAGCCCAGGACTGTCCTGTGTTGTCAGTGTAAGGGTCTTCATATTGCAGAGTCCTCTATAATGGGACTTTAGTAATTATAGGAAGAGAAATGTCAGTCATCAGTACTCAACCCTGATGCTGCTTCAGTGAATAACTAGGATGATTAGTATTAGTAGAAGTCATGGGGAACTACCACAACATAGTTTAAAATCCCACTGCTGTGGCTCAAAATTTTGAGAATTGGTTTTAAAAAGTATTAATTTTGTTCACACTGTTGTTTCCTGAGGGTCTAGAGCAGTGGTTCTCAACCTTCCTAATGCCTCGACCCTTTAATACAGTTCCTCATGTTGTGGTGACCCCAAACCATAAAATTATTTTCGTTGCTACTTCATAACTGTAATTTTGCTACTGTTATAAATTGTAATGTAAATATCTGATATGCAGGATGTATTTTCATTGTTACAAATTGAACATAATTAAAGCATAGTGATTAATCACAAAAACAATATGTAATTATATATGTGTTTTCCGATGGTCTTAGGCGACCCCTGTGAAAGGGTCGTTTGACCCCCAAAGGGGTCATGACCCACAGGTTGAGAACCGCTGGTCTAGAGTTTATTTTTTCCTTCTTTCCTCATCCTACTCTTATCCCTTCCTTCCTTCCTTCCTTCCTTCCTTCCTTCCTTCCTTCCTTCCTTCCTTCCTTCATTTCTAAGAAAAATAACTTTATGAGGCTTCATATCAGTCCTTGTGCTCATGAGTTATAACATTTATGTGTTAAATGTAGTAATAACGAAAGTAAATAATAAAAAATTTTTAAAATATATTTTTATTGATTTCAGAGAGTAAGGGAGAGGGAGAGAGAGATAGAAACATCAATGATGAGAGAGAATCATTGATCGGCTGCCTCCTGCATGCCCCACTACTAGGGATCAAGCCTGCAACCCCGGCATGTGCGCTTGACTGGAATTGAACCTGGGACCCTTCAGTCACCAGGCTGATGCTCTAGCCACTGAGCCAAACTAGCTATGGCAATAATAAAATTTTTTAAGAATAATAGGTAAGTGATGTCAAAAAATCAAGAGAAAGTTAATGTTGAGTAGTTGAAAATTGATTAGTTTGGTTTTATGTTTTTAAGCTTTAATATTATTCTTTAAGTTTTCATAGAAGTTAAAACCCAGTACTGTGCTAAGGCTTAAAGAGAACCTTATGATAAGCTATTTCTTCTCTCAGTGAACTCATCTTTTAATAGATTTTAATCATAATAAAGTTATTGGTATTTCCAGAAGGTAAGCTTTAGGGAATCTCATTTTCTGTATTAAATCATTATTAACTCCACCAAAGAAACCCTTAAAAAGTAGGCAACTAATTTCTGAGAAATTCAATCTTAAGAAGCAAGGGAATTGTACCCAAGCTCAGGCTGTGATGTTTTTTGTGTGCAGAGTGATGCATTTGTTGTGCTAGGTCCTCTCTGAACTTTCTTTTAATTACAATAAATAAATAAATATATGAGCAAAAATTTATCTAGCATCATTTATCTTCAACCTCTTTTTGCTAAGTAACTCTTCTTATATAATGAGGTTCTCATTATTACTACTATCGAGGCACTTCAGATGGGTGTTCTTTCTACTTTCCCTGCCAAACTAACACAAATAAATGGGAAGATCTTAGTGAGCTCTAGTTCCCCCAGGTTTACTGTTTCTCCCTGGAAGAAAGTTAGCTGCATAATAACTCAATACATTAAGACATTACATAATGTTTCCAGAGTTAGAAAAGTTAGACACTGTCTACTCTTCTAAATGCCTATTTAATCAGTTAGGACTTGGGAACTGAAAGGACAGAACATATTTCATTGATCATTTTATTGAGCAGTGGTTGAGAACAAATTTGCTCCCACTGTCCCAGAATGTTATAATTTCTAAATAGATTTCAAGACTGTTTTTCTCCTGCTATATTTATCTCTCTCTTTTTTGTTTGTTTTTGTTTTGGGGTGTGTGTAGAATTATGAATAGTAACCTAGAATTCTATTTTATGTGGTTATATGGTAGAGAGGGTTCTATCCCCAAAATTAGGAGCCCTGGATTTCCATGTGGTATTGCCACTAACTCCTTTTGTGACCTTAGCCAGGCTTCTTTACTTTTTTGGACATAATTTATAAATGAGGGTCATAGACAAGAGAGTTTTTAAGATCCGCCAAATTATCATATTAAATAAACTATTATATAGAGAATATTACATATAATCAAAATTTAAAAATCAAATGCAGAAAATACACATTGCCACTTACACTGTCTGTGAAAGGGCAGTGGTATATGCCTCTTGAATTCCTCCAGTACTTGAAATTCAATATAATCACTTTCCAGTGAAACAAAGATATTATCAGGCAGACTAATCATATATTTGCTGCCTGAATTGATCAGGAATCACTCATGGATCAACAATAAGAGTGAATAAGTTGAAACATTGAGCAGGCACTGCACTGGACCAAGGATATACAGACATGGCCTTTACCTTCACTGATGGGGTATACAGACATTAAGCAAATAACCACACTAATAAATACACAATTACATGTTTATCCACATCTCACCATAAGTGCCATGAGGTAAATAAATGGGATATAGTGATGGAGCCAAGGTGGGGGCCGCTTTATATATAGTGGTTAGGGAAGACATCCATGAATAAGAGACAGAACTGAGATGGTGAAACCCGAATGATGAATAGAAATGTCTGGTAAAAGCAGAGGGAAACAAACGAGTGAAGGCTCTGAGCAGGGAGAGAGCCTTCCACATTTGAAAATGGAAAGGAGTCCATTTGGCTGCAGAGGTGAACTGGTGAAATGGCAGGAAGTGAGGCTGGCACAGCAGGGAGGCGGGAGGTCACATGAGAACACGTGCCTTTTGGATTCTACCCTGAGTGTTAGGGAAAACCACTAGAGATCTGAGCCAGTAAATAAATTGATCCATTATGTACGAGATAACCATAATAGAGAATGAACTGAGAATAGCTCGGAGAGGAATAAGAGTGGATGGATGTGGGGAGAACACACAGAAGACTGTTGCAAAAGTCAAGGAGAGGCAGACAATGAAGTCTTGGATTAAGGTAATGATGATGGATAAATTCAACACACATTAAGGAACAGACAGGCTGTAGGTGAGAAAGAGTAAGAAATAAAATGGTTTCATTTTTAATAGACATATAACATCTAAATTAACTTCCACTACCGACAGGTTTATTTTTTCACATATCACACACAGGTACATGCATGTATGTCTCTACATGTATACTAGTATGTGTGTATTTGAAATTGCCACACATTTTATTTTTTTATTACTCTTCTCTGTGTTTTTTTTTTTAATGGCAAATGCCTATAGTTGTTCCTAAATTAGCACGGTTTAAGGGAACTGATATATGTAGGCAGAAACAGTTTGAATGTCCTTATTTTCTGATCATTCAGAATAAAAAAAAACCTAGCTGCCCTAGCTGGTTTGGCTCAGTGGATAAAGAGTCGGTCTGCGGACTGAAGGGTCCTGGGTTCGGTTCTGGTCAAGGGCACATGCCTGGGTTATGGGCTCAATCCCCAGTGTGTGGAGTGCAGGAGGCAGCCGATCAATGATTCTCTCTCATCATTAATGTTTCCCTCTCTCTCTCCCTCTCACTTCCTTTCTGAAATCAATAAAAATATATATTTAAAACAAAAACAAAAAACCTAGCTTATTTAAAACCTAGTTCGATTTGTCTCCGTTGGGGAATCCTTTCTTCTCCTTCCCAACTGGGTGTAGACACTCCCTTCTCTGGCCTTCATGCCGGTACCATTTATGATCATTATTTTGCATGTCAGCCTCTTCCAGAAATCTGAGTTTATCTAGTGCATGGACTCTCTTCCACTCATATGTTTGCCCCCAAGGGCTTAGCTCTGCCTGGCACATGTCTGCTGGAAGGTGTTGACTGACAAAGAGATCACATTCATTCATAGGATGCAATACTTATCTTTCTACTAGAGGCCCAGTACATGAATTCGTGCATGGGTGGGGTTCCTTGGCCTGGCCAGTGATCGAGGATGGCCTGCTGGGGGGAGGGGCTGTGGGAGGTTGGCTGTGGGAGTGCACTGACCACCAGGGGGCAGCTCCTGCATTGAGCATCTTCCCCCTGGTGGTCAGTGAATGTCATAGCGACCGGTCGACTGGTTGTTCGGTTGACCGGTTGTTATGGTCGCTTAGGCTTTTATATATATAGATGTTTCCTTGTGATAGTGGGGAAATTGGAGACTAGAGAGCTGCTTGTTTGAATTTCTAGATTTCTGCTCTCTTTTCTCTGTAATGAGAGATATTGGAGGGCTGTGATTTGGCAGTCAGAGAGCTTGGCAAGTTGTCATTGGAAGAGCTTAATCAACAGGGCCTGTGTGGTCCATCAATTTAAAGCTCTTGGAATAGGAGGGAAGTGCAGAGGAACTCTAATCCTGCAATGTCATAGCCCAAGCGTATCTGAAATGTTTGATTCCCAATATTGGGCTTCTCAGAAATAATGTTTTTATTGGTGAAAACAAATTATGACTTAATACCAAAATGGGAAACTGGCCCATGATACATTATTTTTTAATAACTAATTAAATTGTATTAATAATAGTGATGAGGAAACAGATACCACATAGAGATGAGGGAAATTTACAGTGGATGATTTCCACTCAGGTTCTGTGGGAACTCTTTCTTTATATTTCATATACATATATTTTAATCCTAACATTATCATTAATTGTACCATCACATTTATAGTCTCATTAAATGCTCACTCAATTCCCTCTCAGTGGCCCACTTGTCAAAATATACTGTGAGATTTTAAACAATAGATGCAAGGAATTATTCACTATTAGAAGATGTTGTAAAGATCCGAGGATGAGCATGGGAAAGTACCCAGGGCCCAGAACATTGTGGAATTCACAAACTGCCTTCTGTGTGCTGCTTAGCTTTGCAGATTCTCAACTCCACAGCATCGTGATCCTTCCAGCTGCCCATTGCTTTCAGAAAGATCTACTAAACAAAAAAATATTAGGATGTCAGGGCTTTAATGGGTTACCTCCCTCAAGAGCATTTTTATTTGCAGTAGAAAGAGAAAAGTCATGTCTTGCTAGTGGTAGAATTTTAGGCATTGGTAAAGTAGGCATCTTGGACTGGAGAGGCCTTCGCCAGCGTTGTTAATAGCATCATATCCACGTGCCTGGACCCCCACCACATGTCAATAGGAGTGTGGGCTCTGGACTTTGCCTACCAGGGCTGAGTTTCCTTATCTCCCATTGACTGTGTGGGAACATATGCAACCTTTCCTTTTGATCATATGAGAAAGGGTAGGTGTAGATTTTTTAGGACCAAAAGGGAACATGGATGTGAAGAGCCTCATCTGGTTCCAGGCATACAGAGCTCAAGAAATATTAGTTGAATAAATAGTAATAAACTCTCATATAGTACTGACAATATGCTAATATTTACATATATGAAATCATTTAATTCTTACAACAACTCATTGAAGTGGTTGCTGTTATCATTTCCATTTTACAGATGAATCAAAACACAATGAGGCTAACTGACTTACCAAAGCCCCACAACTAACTAGTACGGTAGTCAGAATTTGAGCCAGTCCAGGCTCTCTGGTTCCAGCAGATCTGCTTCTCATCATTTTGCAATGCTGCCTCTACTATAAACAAATTTTGTTACTCCAAGAGTATTGGCAAAACCATTAGCAAACTCAGCATAACCTGAATTAAGGTGAAAGACAGGTCACACTAAGGCAGTGATTCTCAACCTGTGGGTCGTGACCCCTTTGGCGGTCAAACGACCCTTTCACAGGGGTCGCCTAAGACCATCCTGCATATCAGATATTTACATTACGATTCATAACAGTAGCAACATTACAGTTGTGAAGTAGCAACAAAAATAACTTTATGGTTGGGTCACAACATGAGGAACTGTATTTAAAGGGCCAGAAGGTTGAGAACCACTGCACTAAGGCTTTGTGATGGAAAATGCTAAGGAATGAGCCTTTCCTGATGCAGTAAACCAGGGCTAGCCTTGCATGGTAAGAGACCTCATTTATTATGCAGTGCAACCCCTTCACTTTACACATAAGGAAACTGGAACCCAGAGCAGTCCAAGAACTTGAGCCTGGTCACAGACTGAGGCAGAACCAAGCCCCAGTTGGGTTTCACAGGTCCAAACCCAAGGGTTTTTAATTCACTGCATTTATTGCCAGAGGGTCTCATGTCCTTTGAATTAAAGACAAAATGTTTTCTCCATAGACTAATTTTTTTTGACCCAGGATAAAATCTAGTTTGACTTGGTTAAATGGACTGTTTTACTGATGATATAAAAATGTAAAAAGCGGGGTTCAAAAGGAGGAGACCAAAAGCTCAGAAACAGTGTTGGGGTAATTCCACTGAGCAAAAGGTGTCTAAAAGCAGCTTCTGGAGGGAAAAGGGAACAGCTGGCTCCTGCTGAATGTCAGTCCATTGATGCTGGACAGTATATCTTTCCATTGCTCCGGGTTCACCTAATGAGCTTGCTCTCTAAGTGGCCTTGTTTTATGTTGCCTGTTTCTACTGGACAGTGTCTTGTTCCCTTGTTTCAGTGACCGTGTCCCTAAAAGTTAGTATTGGTAAAAATAATAAATGCAGGCAAGATACATTTTAAATGGTTATACAACAAAGGCTTTCTCCCCCACTATGGTAATAATACACTTGTAAAAGAATCAGATTGCGGAAGGAAAAAGCTGTTGAAAAGAATATTGCTAAGCAGATGCTTACTCTGAGTACTGAGAATATAAAATATGTTTTGACATGAAGCTCTAGATTACGAAAGAGTGCTGATTCATATTGTTCTGGAATCACCAAATGCTCATGCTATACGGAGACTTAAAGACTAAATATATAAACCCTATATATTGAGCATGAGCAAAGAAGACATAATGATAAACCGCTCAAGGTCATAGCTAGTTAGACAGTCAAGACTTCTGGATATCATCAGGGAATTTTCATGGTAAAACGTCTTAGAGAGGATAAAAGATGTGTTCATCTGAAAATAGTGGAAAACCATTCTAATAATGGTGGCTTAGCAGGTAGGAATTCATCTTTCTCATGCAGTAAGACATCCAGGGGAAGACAGTGCAGTTCCAGAACGCAGAATGGTGATCCTACTAGGTATCTGGGCTGTCCTGTCTTCTGCTCCTTCAGCCTTCATGTGTCTTCATCTTCATATTTGACCCTCATTGTATAACAACATGGCTGTTGAACCTCCAGGCTCAGGTATATGTACTGGTATAAAGAAAAAGGGGGCAAAATGTCTAAAAAGCATTTCTGTCATCTGACATTTATAAAATTTCCCCAGAAACCTCACCTGGAAACTTCTATTTAACTCTTATCATCTGGATTTGGGTCACTTCTGCATCTCTAGCTGCCAGGGTGTCTGGAAAGGTAGGGGTTTTGGCTGTACACAGTAAGCCCACTCAAAATTGGGTATTTTTTAGTAAGGGAACATGGGAAATGGATGATGCATAGGAAACTACTAGAATCTGAAACAATGTATATATGTGAGAGGTAAGTAATTAAGGGGCATAGGTTTTAGGGTCAGACACATCTGAGTTCAAATTCCAGCTCTGACAATTTTTGGGCAAGATCCTCAGTTTCCTTTGTAAATGCACATAATTATGACAAAATGATGCAACAAGGTTGTAGTAAAGTTAAAAGAAGATAATTCAAACATAAGATCTCCATAAAATTTCACAATTTAATACTGTTTTAGAATCTAGCAACATTTATGTTGCTTACCCTTCCTGGACCACCTTATACTGTGATGTTTTCTGAACTTCAATGAGACAATGTTCAGGATACCAAATCGGATTAAATTCCCCTTTATTCCCTATTAGAAAAATGGCGGAATGATGTTTAGGCATTATTCACACTGCTTTGAGCCTTTTGCTCAAAGGGGAGAGACTTGAATGGGCCAAACATCTTGACCTCAACTTTAAGTGCTTCCTTGTCATGGAGAAGGGATGGTCAGGCCTGCAGCCCAGCCTTGTAGGAAATTCACAGCAGAGAGCTTGTTTTGAGACTTTTATATCTTTTTTGTAGGGCAGAAGCTCAGTTAATGATAAAATTTGCCTCCCAGACAAAATCTCATAAATAAAAAAAGAGACTAAATGCTTCTTTAATAAAGTAGGGGGACTTAGTCAGATTTTAAGATTTTAAACAGTAAATCTGTATATATTACACATGCTCTCTCAATCCAAGTACATAAATATCACATGGCTTATGTTCAAATTTCCTTAAGGACAGTCACTATAACATTACTATTTCTTATTTTCTTTAGGAAGAAAAAATGTTACATAGTCATTATGAGAGGTTCTTTTCTTCCAGAATATTTGACATAATATTCAGATAAAAATTTTACCCCCTGTATTTTTATTTCAAACATTTTTATTAACAAAGTAGTATATTATTATTGTAGGTAAATTAGAAAACAAAGTTAAAAATGTAAAAACATAATTATATATAATTTTACTATCTAAAGAAACCCCTGTTAATATTTTCATGCATGTTCTTTAAACTTTCTATATATGTAAATATACATTAAAATTAGCTTCATATTTTACATACTATTTTTAACCATTTTGTATTTAACAATGTGTTATAAATATTTTCTATGGTATTGAATACAATTTAGCATAATTCATGAAAGTGTTTGCATGTATTCTTTATATAAATACATAACAACTATTTACCCAATCTCCTATTGTAGAACACTGTTGTTTTTTTTGTTTGTTTGTTTCTGTTATATTTTCTAATAATAATGTGCTGCGATGAAGATCCTTGTAACTGGAACTTGATGGACAATGAAATTATTTTTTGAAACTAAATTTCTAAGAAAAAATATGAATGTAAAATAAAGCATTAGTATTAACATTTTTCCACTTAAAAGATGAGAACATTTTATACTACCATTAGTAGTATATGAGAGTGTTCATTTCAATACACTCTTGCCAACATTGGGTATTATCATTAAAAAATATATACAGATTGTGTGTGTGTGTGTGTGTGTGTGTTTTGGAGTACATTTTTTGAACTTTTTGGTAGATACTACCTTCTCATTTTTTATTTTTTTGTTAATCTTCACCAAGGACATTTTCCCATTGATTTTTAGAGAGAGTGGAAGGGAAGGGGAGAGACACAGAGAGAGAAACATTGATGTGAGAGAGACATATCGATTGGTTGCCTCCTGCACTCGCCTGGACCATGGCCAGGGATCGAGCTTGCAACCTAGTTATATGCCCTTGACTATAATTGAACTCAGGACCCTTCAGTCTGCAGGCTGACACTCTGTCCGCTAAGCTAGACTGGCCAGGGCTACCTTCCCATTTTTGATTAATATTTAGTGTCACATAGGCAGAGATAGTGGACAGGTGTGCTTAGGGCAGCCTCTATGAACCTGTTTCCTCCATGTGAAAATAGAAATGAAAAAATGCTGCTTTCTGAAAGAATGATGATCTCCTTTTTCATTTTTATACCACTTACATTTAGCCTTCTCTTAACTTTTTTCTCCATATCATAAAGATATTTGAATTAGAGAAACCAGAAACTTGGTTAATGTATAAAGCTCTAAAGTTGATATGAGTCATTTATGGCTGACACTTAAGGAAGACTCAGTGACAGAGACTCAACATAGGCAAACATAGACTCTTGAATGCATTGTGTAAACACCAACAGTCCACAAATAAAATAGGAAAGCAATTGCTTTGTGCAACTGTGGAAAAAAATCTAGAGACAACCTGGGAATAAGGTGAAACATGAGTGGAGAGCGAAGCACTGCAGTTAAAGAAATAATCACAAGTTTGAATTTTATAAATAGGAACATAGAGGAAATGGACTCTAAAGCTCTTAGGGCATCCTACCTGACCTAAGATAAGTGGTTGCCATGGGTTAGCAGCGAGAGAAGGATGAATAGGAAAAACACAGAAGATTTTTAGGGTAATGAGGTATACTGTATGATAATATAATGATGGATGAATGTCATTATAGATTTATTCAAACCCATAGAATATGTAACATGAAGAGTAAGCCCTAATATAAACTATGAACTCTGGGTAATAATGGTGTGTCATCGTAAGTTTATCCATTGCTATAACAAATGTACCACTCCGGTAGAGGTTGTTGATAATGGGGGAGACTATGCATCTGGGGGTAGGGTATACATAGGAAATCTCTGTACGTTCAGCTCAATATTGCCATGAACCTAAAACTTTTTAAAGATAAAGCATATTTAAAAAAATAAAGCTCTTAGGTCCTGCTAAAGTCTTATGTCCATTTTTATATTCTACAACTTTAGAGGTACATGGAGAGTAAAAATAGGCCCCATTCCCTGATTATTTCTCTGTTCTGGGAACTTTACTACAATCATTAACACATATGATTTAATAATCATAAGTCTTTGAGATGC
Organism: Myotis lucifugus; assembly: GCF_000147115.1. Classification (NCBI taxonomy): domain Eukaryota; kingdom Metazoa; phylum Chordata; class Mammalia; order Chiroptera; family Vespertilionidae; genus Myotis; species Myotis lucifugus. The sequence continues at coordinate 5,728,577 of NW_005871059.1, read as the reverse complement.
ATATTATAATCTACATTTTACACAAGAAGAAATCAAAGCTTAAATAAAACACTTAAAGGCTATCTATCTTCTTATCCAGGATCCAGAACACAAACCAGGTTGATTGCCCTGAGGGTCATCCCCTCATTCACTCAGCTGTACAGCATCCCTGAAAATGTGATGAGACAAAGGTTACTTGGCTTCCATTATATTGCACAAAGATGTCAATCACTTCTTGGTAATTTTTCTTCTTCCTCTTAGATGTTAAAACTGTTCAAACTGGGATGATTGTAGGTAGGATGGGAAATTGCTGGTAAAATGATTCCCTTTTATTCTCTGTGATTGCCCTGTGTGAGGCAGTTCCTTCACTGACCTTGCATAGGAATTCTCTTGCATGCCTCTAAGGCCAGGGGTGACTCATTCACCTCTGACCCGACCAGACAGACCCATAATGCTGACTGCAGGTGTGTGCATGGACTCAGCGGAGCCATCACATTTTCTACGCTTTAAGTGGGAGTAACGAACAAATTAAAAGATTGCCCCAAAATGTTGAAGTATAAATTTGTTTCTCTTGAAGAGAAAGCTAAATTGTGGTTTCCGGAAAGATTCCCCACGACCCCTCACCCACCCTCAAAAAGAACTCAAACCAGCTCAGTCTTTACTGAAATAAAGAGGAAATATATTTATATTTCATCACAAGGAATTAGGGTAAAAAAGAAGAAATTTCTTATATTGTTTGTTGTTGAATATTTCCAGTAGTTTCTAAAATGCACTATGAGAGAAAATTTACTCATCATGATTCTTTTAAAAATTGGATATTATCTTATTTGTCCAAGACGTCCCAGGAGGTAGAGTAGTCAGTCTCCAGGACCTCAGGTAAAGACTGGGCCATGGCTCTAATGATTTCAGCTCATTGGGAAGCCCGAGGCTACTATAGAATACCAAGGAAGAAATGCAAGCGTGAAATAAGGCAGAAATTAAGGCAGTCTATGTATGGGCAATAATGTCCATTTCTATTATATCTAAACACTCTTATTATTACAAACAATGGGGATTCTTTGCAACCCCCATGTTCTCTCTTATAAATCTTCCCACAAGGTCTGTTTAGAAGCTTAATTTATAGAATATCTTGATTTGCTCTCTGTAAATCTCTTTGTTACATGAGGTAGAAATTAATATTTTTCAACACATTTTAATTTTATATTTTATAGACTTTCCACTCTTCCCTTTCTTACTCTCTAGAGTTTAGGCAACATTATAACAGTGATAAAGTCTGTTATAAAATCTGTTACGACACAGCAACATATAGTATATTTCCATGTTGCAGTCTGGTAGTGGTATGCCAGATGCTTCACTTGAAATTCGTTATATAGAGTGTCATGCTATAAAACATGAACCTTCTGCTCCAGTGGGACTTCTCTTCTCATTGCCTCTAAAAATACCTTTGTGGATTCTCATTCAGTCCCATTCACCCTGAATACCAGACCCTTGTGTACACTCTCTAAGGCCAAGTTTCATTCCTACTTTTCCCAAAGGTATTCTTTGACCCTCCCTGCTCTCTTAGTATTATGCTGTTTTCCATTTCACATGTAGCTTATGTGGCTTTTTATTGTTGCTGTGTTTCGTAATCTTGTGTCCTGCCTTCACAGTTGTAAGTCCATGTAGGGGGCAGTATAGAATTCAGATGTGAAATCCCAGTTCTACCCCTGTATGATCTTGAGAAAGTTACTTAACTTCTTGAAGCTTTCATGTCCTTGCCTGTAAAAGAGAACTGATAACTTTATATGGAGTTGTTGTGATGGCTAAATGAAAGCTAGCTATTTTAGTACAGAGCTAGACACATAGTAAATATTCATCAAACTGAAGGCAGAGCCAGTGTCCAATGTTTCTTGGCAATTCTTGAAGTGCAGAACCCAGGGATGTTTTTTCAAGTTGAGAACTCAATAAACTATTTGCTAATTGAATGTTAATATGCAGCTCTCTATCAGGTCTGGGTGTTTACAATTCCATGGCTCTTTTATTTTTTAAGAGTTCTATTAAAAGCCAGTTCTTTGTGTATCTTCCAAGGCTGCACAGAGAAGTAGCTAAATAAATGTCTTAACACCAGGAAAGGCAAGAGGAAGCCTGAGTGGCAGAATGGAAGTGGGACAGGAGGACAAGAGGGTGTGCTCTGTGCTGAGTGTTTTATTTTGAGCCTGGCATGATTTGCTCATGACCTAGTAGACAGACAAAGAATACATGTACCTACCATTCTTTCTATCTGTGGAAAATCTGTTCATAATTGAAGACCCGGAATAAAGACTTTTTTCTTTTGTTCTCCCAGATTTACTGAGGTATATTTGAAACATTTTATATATTTAAGGGTTATAATGTCATTGTTGGATATGCATATATATATATTGTGAAATGATTACCACAATCAAGCTAATTCCCACATCCATCACCTCTCATTGCTGGCTTTTTTTGTGGTAAGGACATTTAAGATCTGCTATCCTAGCAAATTTTAAGTACATTATATATATTAGTAATGGTATATTATTACATATAATTATATCATTAAGTATACATTCATTATACTGTACATTGGATCCCCAGAGCTTACTCCTCTTATGACAAAGTTTGTACCATTGACCAACATTTCTCCATTTTTTTCCACTCCTTAACCCCTGGTAGTCACTGTTCTGCTCTCTGGCTCTATAAGTTTGACTTTTTTAGATTCCACATATAAATAAGATCATGCAGTATTTGTCTTTCTCTGTCTGGCTTGTTTCACTTAGTATAAGGTCCTGTGGGTTCATTCATGTTGCAAATGGTGGGATTTTTTTAATGGCTAATACTCCACTGTGTGTGTCTACATGTTCATATTAGTATCATAGTTTCTTTATCCATTTATCCATTGATGGACACTTAGGTTGTTTTCATATATTAGCTATTGTGAAAAATACTACAGTAAATATGAGAGTGCAGATAACTCTTTGAGATACTGATTTTATATCCTTTGGATATATACCAAGTAGTGGGATTACTGGATATATTTTTAAGTTTTTGAAGAATCTTATACTATTTTCCATAATGGCTATACCAACTTGCATTTCTACCAACATTACACAAGGATTCCCTTTTCTCCACATCCTCACCAACAAGTGGCACTTTTTTAGGCAGCTTTTTCTGATTCTTAGACACTTAAACTAGTCCTTGTCATATCATTAGTTCTGCTGATACTAAATGAAAGTAACACGATTTTAAACTCCCTGGAGGCAGTTTTCTTCCTATATTGTATGGTATTTACATCTAGCACTGTTATCAATATAATGAGTACAATATGGTGTTGTAACAATCAAATAAGGTAATGTTTATGAATGCAATTTTTAAAGTATAAAGATTCGCAAAAGTATAGTTGCTCTTCCTATATTAGAGCTACTCTCATGGAAATTTAGATATCAGTTTGGGGTCTTTTAGGAATAGTGAGAGAAATAGCTAGTTTAAATATGGTCCAGTGCATGTTACTCAGCTCTCTATCAATTTGTGTAATAAAGAATTGCTATCAGAATAAAAACATATTAATAAAGAAATTGGGACTAATATTTCATAAAACCTATTGACCTATGCAGACAGTCTTCTGGATTATGAAAATATACATGCTTGATTGCTTTGGCTATTAAGAGAAACAAAGAGCAACCCAGGAGTCAAGTTATGTAGAAGCGTTCTAGTTCTAACACAAAGAAGCTTCATACCCACTCATGAGCCTTTTCCCCCTCTGTGGCTCTATTTCCTTGTCTGTAACCTGAGGGGTTCTGTTATTGGATTTTGAGTAAGCCCTGTATCTGTTTCTTGTCTGCTTATGTCCAAGGTCTTCACTAGATTTAAAAACAAGAATTTTCTTGTTTGAATGCATAATATATTGTTGCTCATCTATCCTGCATGTATTTTGACAAAGGAACAAAATAGTTTTCTGTGACTGAAACCCAAGTTTGACACCTGAGCAGTAAAGTTATTCCCCTAATAACACCAGTTTATGACAGACTGACAGTGCCTTTTGCTGTGATGTCTATGCACCTTGTAGATTTCTGAATCTGCACTTATGGTGAGAAATAGACATCTGACTTCCTTCCCATGCCTTTCTCTGCAGACACATGAGGCATACACTTGCCACCTGCAGTTTCTCCCTTAAAATCTGTCAATGCCTCTTGCTTGAACTTTGATGTGTTTCCACAGTCCAGGGAGCTGAGGATTTTGTGATGTGGTAATGAATCCTTTTGGGCTTTACTGGACTGGATTAGGGTACATGAAGATGCTTGAATTAAAAGGCAAATACATTTAACTGATAATTTCTGTTATAAAAAAGAGATATAAGAACACTTTATTTTAAAAAATATAGGAGAATCTTAATTAGGTTTCATTACAATGCCCATGAAATTTTTATAGAAACTGAGATTTAAGTCCTAAGTCCTTTATTTTTGGTGGGGGGAAGGGAGAGATGATATTCTTTTGAAATTATTTTGACTTAACAATTGCTGTATTTATATGATATTTACCTTGACAAAATTTGAAAACTGCTTCTAAGTTGTCCACCAAAAGTTTGACCTGCTTTCTCCAAAATTGAATGCATTTGTGTTTTGCCAACACTGAGTATTATTCATTTGTGCTCTAGCACTTTCTTGTGGAATCAAGCTGAAGCTTGATGCCTCTTGCTGAGATGACATTTTTGCTTGGCATTTCCCTCCTGTCATTCTCTTGCTTCTCTCCCCTTCAATAAATAATTTGAACAAGAATTTTTACCTCAGCTCTGTTTTTAGGGAACCTAACCTAAGACACTTGGTTTAAGGTGGCAAAGATTAAAACAAAGAAGAGACTGACTTAGGAACATTTTAGAGAGAGAGTCTATAGGAATTAATCTGCAACAGAAGAGAAGAAGAAGTCCAAACAGTTCCTAAATTTTATTATTGAACTAACTGCTGGGTAATGCACTATTTACTAATAGGAGATGTCTAGAAGGAGCAGGTTTGCAAGGTTGAGAGGGAAAAATTCTATTTCAAATAAGTTTGAAATGTCTTTAAGTGGATACAAATGTCAGGTAGACAATTGAATGTACAAATATTTTGCTCCAAATGGCAGTCTAGTCTGAGGATCTATATTTAAGATTCAACCATGGTATTCAAATGATATTTGAAGGAATGTGACTGAATGAGGGTACTTCATGAGACTATAGAAGAGAAAGTTTCCCAGGGCTGTTCCTGGTATGACATTATTTAGAGATTGAAAGAATAAGAATATCTAGCAAACACATTCAGGAGTAGTCAGTAAGTGGTGAGGAAACCTTGAGAGGCTGTGTCACAGAAACCAAGAGGAGAAAGTATTTCAAGGAGGGTGCAGCCAACTGTTGAATGCAGCTGAGTAGTTCATGAAGATTAAATCAGACAACAGATCATAAAATAAGGCAACAGGGAAAATATTGGTGACCTTGACAGGAGAAGAGTTTGACAAAAAATATTCTGAAGTGATGGAAATGAAGGTCAAGGAGAGACTGAGAGATGATGAAGCAAATACATAGATCTAGGCAACAATTATTGCTGTGAACAGTAGTGAATGAGGTGATGAGTCAAGTGGAACAAAGAGTCCAAGAGTATTTTTTAAAATATGTTTTTATTAATTTTAGAGAAAGAGGGATGGAGAGGTATAGTTAGAAGAAATATTGATGACAGAGAGACATCGATCTGCTGCCCTACACACCCCACCTTGGGGATCGAGCCTGAAACTCTGGCATGTGCCCTGACCAGGAATCAAACTGGGGATCTCTTGGTTCATGGGTCAATGCTCAACCACTAGGCAACACCAGTTCGGCAAGAGTATTTTTTTTTGATTGACACCATTAGAAAGGGAAATTTATTTTACAAAAGAGAGGGGAAAATATCAGAAGAAAGTCCTTTAATAGTGATGGGACTTCATTCATGAGCAGAAGTCAGCTCTATCCTGAGGCAGAAGCACTTCAAATTTGCAGTAGGTGGGATGCTAGCAAATATGAGTGCCAATGAATAAAGTTTCATAGATGTTGTGGTGTGTAGCTGAATTAATTCTAATTTGATGTTTCTGTGTTCTTACTGAAATATGAAATGAAGGTCCCAGCTGAGATGAGGGTCAGAGGTAAGGTCAGTTGTTTAGAGATTAGATGAGAGAAAAGCAAGGATAAAATAATCATGTTAGATACTAGGAAAATTTATTTACATTGGAGATGTCATACTATATCCTTGCACTATTGAGTGCCCCTTTTGGTATGTATGCTCATAATTTAAAAAAATAATAATAACATCTCTAGTTGCTTCTTTTTAAAAATATATATATTTATTGATTTCAGAGAGGAAGGAGAGGGAGAGAGAGAGATAGAAACATGACTGATGAGGGAAAATAATTGCTTAGCTTCCTTCAACACACCCTCTACTAGGGACTGAGCCTGAAACCTAGGCTTGTGCCCTGACCGGAATTGAACCGTGACCTCCCAATTCATAGGTTGTCACTCAACCACTGAGCCACACCGGCCAGGCTATGCTTATAATTTTTAAATAAAACCAGTCATCAAGGTTATGAGTTTTTTCAGCCATGTTTAGGTGTAAACATGGACTAGGAGAATGGCGGGGTTTAACTAGTATTAAGGTTTTGTCAGGGAAACACAAGAGAGTGGAAAAATTTTCAAGGGAGTGCTAAGGAAGATGGGCTATAAAATCTAAACTAGGCTATGAGGCAAATGAGAGGCAGGATGGAAAGAAGCATATTGCGGTAAATTGATTTGAGGTTTCTGTGAGGTAGAATGAATGCTAGAGAATGGGTATTAGAATATATGAGCTTGAAAGATAAGAAGGGATAAACAAAGACTGGGATGTTTGACAGCCACATTCAGAGATATTAGTGACATTTGTGATAATAGTTGGGTTATAGGAAATATTGGATGGAGGGAGTTGAGAAACTGGGGACATTGTATTGAATCATCTACCTGGGTATCAACTCAGGGAAAGGAGTAGAGCTATAGAGGACACTAAGGCGGGGCCTACAGTTATCAGTGAGACTGAGAGATGGGGAATTGACACAATGTGATACTTATTTTATTTAATTGATTTCTATGAGTTCTTAGTTTTTTAAAGTATATTTTATTATAGCAATGGCATTAACATAAAAATCAAAACAGAAGGCCAAATCTCCCATAGCCCCATCACTTCATCAGAGGGTGTTGGATTTTGACTGAACCCTGTATGTGTTTCTTGTCTGCTTAGTCTGGCCTGGCCAGGTATTCCGTTTGCTTTGCTTACTCCCTCTTCATGGAAATGTGGCAGGGCTTGCTGTCACCATAAGTGTCTACCTCTTAACCAGTCTGCCTGGGAAGCAAGCCCTCAAAGGAACAGGCCTTCTCATTGTGCTATTTGACCTCCTACCACAATGCGCTGATCTCTCCCACAGTGCTAAAATTTGGGACAGCCACTATTAATCATGATTATAAAATAGGGCAGCAGGCCTTCATTTATCAAAACTTGTTTCACTGTGGATGCCCTAGTTAGATAGTTTCTCATTATTTTCAGAGTTGATGGTTTGATCCATCCAAATCTTCCTTCAGTCCCAGTTACATTGACAAGTTATTTGGTCAGTCTGTCCTCTCCATTCCCAGTGACCAGGGAATCCTTATTCCAGGTGTGAGTGCGGCTGTTGCCAAGTTGTCTTGAACATCTGCTGATTGTTTTTGGACAGGGAATTATGGGGAGAGTGGAATGGACGCTTTCAAAGAGCTGGCTGCCCAGGAAGGTCTCTGCATCGCCCATTCAGACAAAATCTACAGCAATGCTGGGGAGAAGAGCTTCGACCGACTCCTGCGCAAGCTCCGAGAACGGCTCCCCAAGGCGAGAGTGGTGGTCTGCTTCTGCGAAGGCATGACGGTCCGGGGCCTCCTGAGCGCCATGCGGCGCCTGGGCGTGGTGGGCGAGTTCTCACTCATTGGAAGGTAAATCTCTCAATCTCTTCTCTCTTTCTCTGTCTCCCTTCTCGCCCCCCCCCCCTCCTCCTCCACCTCCTTCGTCTTCTCACTGAGAGTGGGACTGTTGTCATTTTCCCGATAGAAAAGAGTAGCTCAGTAGATGACAAGATGATAAGGCTATTTCAGAAAAGGATGGAAAGTTGTTGCCAGACTGTTTTACCCCAGAGAATTATTCTTCCCATTTGCTTCCTACCCCTTTCATCTCACCCCCAACACACACACACACACACACACACACGTGTCTTCATACTTTATAAGCACAGAAATCTTAACAGGTACCAGTGGATGGGGGTTAGCAGTATTTATAGAAATATATATTACGATTTAAAATTTAAAGGGTTGGCTAAGTGAAAATGAAAATGTGTAGCTGAACTTTGGAACTTGATAATATCATTTCTTACACTTATGGGATAGCGCACAGCAATGCTTTCAGTGTGCGATTTCTGGAATTGCGGGTGATGTGTTCCAAGATCTCTGCTCTTCTTTCTAGACCATATGTACTTGTGTGTGAATCACTTCCATATCACTGTAGTTTTCATAGAGTTTTAACCCAACAGATATCTTGTTAAATTTTCCATCTTCTAATGGTAAAATTTTCCAAGGAGCCTACTGAGTTTACATAAATGAAAGCCTTACTGATTTTCTACTCTGTCACAGTTATGTTCCAGATCTCCTTTTCTCCTCTCCTGGCTAGAGTACAATCATATCTCCCCAGCTGAAATACTCAACCACCGACCCTCTTATCTAGGAAATTGGTGGTAGTGGTGTGGACATCCTCACTGGACCTTTCGTCTCCATTCCTGCACTTATGGTAATGATGAAAGAAGTAGTGAGACTAATCTCACCATCACCTGGAACTAGAGGCACAGGGCACTTCAACGACTTTTTTTTTAGAAGATGGTAGGACAGAAACCCAACTAAATGAATAAAGTAACAAAAAGTACTCTTTAGGCATGTGGAAGTATGGAGTCAAGGTCAAAATATAAACCAAGATTAAGAAAATTATTGAATTTGGGTAAAATTGTTACACTGCCATGAAGTGTTATTTTGGCAGCTTCAACATGATGCAGTGTGTGAAGCCATTTAAGGAGCATGAAAGAAGGAACATTATTTCCTTAATGACTGGACAGGACGTGAGCAGCATGGTTGAAGTGTTATGAAAAATAAGGTTCATATATATATATATATACCAGGACGGATGGCCCGCAGATAGTCAGCCTTTTAAATTGTTTTTATAAAATGACTGCTTTTATAAAGGTGCTTGTTTTTTTTTAAAATCTCATGTTTACCATTTTCAAAAGAACAATAGTCTGTTTTGCAGTATTCATTCTCTTTAATATCCCTGAAGAGGCTATCTGCCTGGGTTCTGGAGATCTTGAACAGATGTAGCAAATACGTGAGCTTTTCGGGTAGACAGACTGCTTAATTGTGAAATTCAATTATACAAAATGCTGCAGTGAGTAATTGGAGTATAAAGAACTCATTTCACCATTATTATTTAAAAGCTGGTCAATGATGGTAATGTAGTTAACCTCTCCTGCTAACAATGCAGCTGAGCTCATGCAAGTATTTCTGAGATTCTCACGTGTGCTTGCTCATAAATAAGTCAGCTACATGTGATATCTACTTCTTTCACTCCTCTTTTTGTTTTCTGTCCCACCCCTGCTGGGTTGTACTGACACATCCTGGAGATGCAGCAACACAATGAATGTCTGAGTTTCTGAGGACACTGCTCCCTGCACCAATGGTTATGGCCTATGATGCATGGAGCCTTTGAGATACCAAAGTTATGCCACACTTGGCGCTTCTCTGCCTTTCTGGGCTACATTCCATGAGGTCTCTCAGTGTGGTATTGGCTTTTACTCTCATATCTAAGAGGATTTGGGGGAAAACAGCTTTTACTTCATTCTTTGTTCACAGCTCTATTTCTTCCCTGGGAGAGATATGAGTCCATAGGGAGCTGAGCAGGGGACAAAGCCAAGTGGTTAACACTACACCATGCCTAGAAGTAGCCTTCCCTTCAGATGCTTGATTCTCCACTTCTTGTGAAGATGAATTTTACACTAACTGCTCCTCTGTCCCTCATTCCAGTGGACAGTTGGTGGGCGTGGTTACCTCATTTCAGCAGACATGTCCAGAGCATTCTGGTTTAACACCAAGTTGCAATTTCGAGCTACATTTGTAATGCTGTCCAAATATATCTCCCTCCTATTTAAAGGGGTTTTCGTTTACCAAATGATAAACTCCTTTGAGGCCAGGAGCCATTGTTTAGTTTCTTTGACAATACAATGCATAATTTTGGCTGCTTCTAGATTCACAAGAATGTATTGTGTAGATGGTGATGAACCTTTTTTCAAAGAGGTAAAGGTAAGTAAATCATGATGAAGATTATAAGAGACATTTAATTTAAAAAATTAGAACTTTCTGAATGAAGATTTATATTTTCTTGTCTCCATGACACTTCTTCCCTCTCACATTTCACATCCAACATAGAAGGAAATGTTGTTGATGTTACCATCAAAACATATCCAGACTTCAACAACTTATTGCCACTCTTGTTGCTATCATCCTGATCCAAGCACCATCATCTCTCATGTGGGTTATTGAAATAATCTCCTAAGTGATCCTTGTTTCTCCCCACCATCTATTTTTAAGGCAAAGTGATCTTTTAAAAATTTAAGTCAGTTAATGTTAATCTTTACCTTACACACTCACTACCATTACATAGCTTCCCATTTTTATCATAACAAAGTCCCACATTCTGTCATTGGGACTGAGTTCTTTATAATAGAATAATAAACTATAACTACAGAAATATATTTTTAAGTAGGAATTTCTCAGATATAACAAAAGCATTCTATATGTAACGAATGTAGGATATTTGAAAAATAAAGCAAAACTCAATAAAACATGGGCTAAGGGTTCTTGCTCTTTCTTCAAAGTGATCTTGTGAAGTTACATTTTGTCTCTAAGTCTATTTATTTTTGCATGTTTTTAGTGATTTTTAGAGAGAGAAGAAGGGAGAAGGAGAGAGAGATAGAAACATCAATGAGAGTGAAACATCTATCAGCTGCCTCCTGCATGCCTTCTACTGGGATTGAGCCTGCAACTCAGGCATGTGCCCTGATAGGGAATTGGACCAGCAACCACTTGGTACATGGGGCAATGCTTAACCAACTGAGCCACAGGGGCCAAGCAAGTCTATTTAGTTTTTACAAAAATTAATGACATGGCTCCAGATTATCTTTAAGTACTTTTCCAGTACTAGAATTTATAATATATAAAGACTATATGACCAAGCTATGACCAATGAGAATGTAACTACAGATTGATTTTTTGGTAAAATTATTTATGAATTTACATTGCTCACCAGTCACCTTGTTAAAACCAGAAAAACTCACTGAATACAGCGCTAGTGTGTTAATCTGAGGTCGCAGAATGTAGCCAGCAGACTCATCGGAAATCAAACCTTTGATTTTGGACAAATTGGCATGGTATTGTCATCAAGTAAGTTAACGAACTGCAATCAAGTTAATAATGCAAAAGAACATTCCTTCTTAGCTCTATGAAATTTCTTCTTTTGTGATACTTCTTAAAATTGTGCTCACTATATATATATATATATATATATATATAGTTATAATTTTAATAATGATGGCAGTGATGACTGTGATGATGATTGGACTTACCATATGCCAGGCACTGTTATAAGCACTTTTTATATGTTAACTGTTTCCTTACCAAAACAATATAATGAGATAGTTACTAATATTTTTCTCACATTGATGCATAGAGATGTAAAGAACTTGCCACAAAGAACTGCAGCGCCAAAGCTGGGATTTGAATCTGGGCAATTTGACTTCAGAATCCATGCTCTTAATCACTAAGTTATACTGTGTGCTAAGTTTATTGTTTAGTTTAAGAGATGTCATTACCCTTACTTTCCCTCAGTTTTCCCTTTCTTCTGGAGATTTATTTTATTGTTATTGTCTTTGGGAAACCAACTAAATTATATCTGTGAGAAAACTATTTTATATTTCTAATTATTCTCTATTTCTTTGAATCCTCTTTAGTTCTCTACTAGTAATAAATGTTTTATATGATAACTCAGTAAAGGGCCATTCTTTTCAAGCTCTTTATTTTTAATTTTAGCATGAGAATCCATGAAACCATTCTCTGTTTGCACACCAGTCTACATCTATGGAATTCTATTTATATAGAAGCCAATTTGGAATAAATGGGTAATATTTCTCTGAAGTCCTAAATTATAATTATTAAAATTCTAATAATTCACTGATAGACTTGTTCTAATTCCTATATCCTTCTTCTATTTGAAGAAAGTGAAAGTGAGCATAGTATAGGTGTATGAACACATAATAAAAACTACTATTTATCAAGGTTTTGGTATGAACAAGGATATTAATATATGATATATCCATTCTAACAACAACCTTGAAAGGTTGAAAGAGAAGTAAACAATTATCTCAAAGTCCTAAATTTAGTAATGGAAATAAGATTCAAATTTTAGAGCTATTCTATAACATATATATATATATATATATATATATATATATATATATATATGTATATATATATATATATATGTAAATATCAAGTTATGACCTCAGTGATAGGTACCAGGTTTCACATACTTGTTTGTTTTTCCATCATGCCTAGCACAGTGTTTTGATATGGTCACTATTCAGTAAATATGTCCAAAAGATTGAAGAGTCATAGAGAGAGCATGTGGCTTCATATTCAAGTAGGTGGCTTTCATATTCAAGGATCAGTAAGTTTTACCTAGTGTGGTAACGGTTGATGCTCTTCAATCAGCCTGCACCTGTAAACATGAAATTAATGTTTGCCAACCTCCCAGATTGTTGTATTTGTCTAATCACAAAGTGCCTACTTGCCTCTTAAACCATAGCTGAGTGTCAGTGGTCAGTCCTTTGTGGGGACCTCTGCTCCCCTAAACACATGGTTTACTCTGACGGTGAGTGAAAGCTTTCTGGCTTTAGTACTATGCCTAGTGTTGGCATTATCCTGGGCTTCTTCCCTGGTTTCCTCATCTTGGAAAGCCCATATAGTAGGTTTACATTCTACCTTGTTAAGAGTATTTGATTAGATATACTAAGTATATAATATAGATATAAATATATAGATATACTAAGTCTATCAAATAGTTATACCATATTTAATTATATATTTCTTAGCCCCTTTTATTGAATTATTACTACATCTTCTCCACTGTACAAAATAAACATCCCATAAAAATAATTAGGTCAATACCTTTCTATTTTATTTCCTCTCCCTACTATATCCTGGCCAATCCAATTATAAGTACATGGTCCTTACATTTCAAATGCTTATCCCTTATCGGTGTGTGCTGCTTTATCTGTCATCTCTCCTAATTCTGTTATCTTCTCATCCATTAGACACACTTTCCATTATCTGTCACTGCAGAGAAATCGCCCCCAGCGTCTAAAACTTGATCCATTAAAATCCTAACACCATGATTTTTTTAGTGAAAACAAACAGCATTAAGCACATATTTAACAAATGGTTGGAATGAAGAAATTGTTTTTATCTGGAAAAAAGGCTATAGTTTCATTTTAAACAAAGAAAATGCTGGTTTTTACAATGTAATTTTTTGGGGGGGCTTTTTCTTCCAGGACCTGAACACATTTTGGAAAAGTGACCTATTTACTCTTGAAACATAAGATGATATACCATGGTGTTATATTTCACACACTTATTTTTGAATGAAAACTAGTTATTTCAGATCCAATGTTTTCATTATGAAAAAATGAGTAAATATATCTAAAGTTTGCAGTTTTCAGGCAGAATTGCAAAGGTTATGTTATATTAAGTAAACGTGGAGTTTCAGTGAAATGTGACATCCCCCAAAGTGGATTATAGTCAAGAGTCTAACAAAGCTGATGATTATTTTAGGACATGTGATACTCACAAATTACAGATCCATAACCTGGTTTTCTCTACATTCCCAAGGGCAAAAAGTGTTTACTAACCTGCTGACAGTCCATACCTTCCTTAAAAGACTCCTGCTCCAAAGGCAGGTTCATGAGTGCTTTATGGAAGCTTACACTGTTAGAAAAGGCCTACAAGAAATGTGTCCTAGGGAAGCAGAGGGATTTAGCTCAGGTACTCTGGAGAATAAATAGTATTTGTAGGGTATTAAAAGGTATTCTGAGCTTAGATCTCAGCCACACAAATGCTCAGGATTTCCATAATAATTATTTTAAAAATTAAGGATTTTTTGTATTATTTTTATATGGAATTTATTGAGGTGACATTGGTTAATAAAATCATATAGGTTTCAGGGGTATAATTCTATAATACAATATCTGTAACAGATGGTTTGCATTCAATTAAGTGATGTTTAACCCTTGCTTCATACCAACACATATTTCCATGTCTCAAATAACAGACATCTGAAAAGTGAGACTCTACTAGCATGATCTCTACTTGCCTTTTGAGTATTAGAGACACTGAAGATAAGGACTTCAGGTGCCTTCTGCATTGGCTCAGTTTGGATGAAAAAGGAGGTCATTGTGATTTAGCCCAGTTTGTGTTTGAGACTGATCCAAGACAACAGGGAATTTATCTTAATACATTTTCATAATTCCTATGTCAGTTGATTCCCAACCAAGCTGCACACCAGAAGCTGCAGGGAGGGGGCATTTAAATTGCAGATTTCTGAATCTCATTCCAGGCTATCATTAGAATTTCTTGATGAGGGACTTTGGTTCTTCTTCCTGGTCTTTTTCCTTTAAAGCATTAAAGATGAGTTAAGTTTCAGAACCACTGCTCTGGGACGCCTACATCCCTGCTTTGCACTCGGATGGCATTCACTCTTAATGAATTGCTGACAGGACAGATCTGCAAGGGAAGATAAAATGAAAACTTGTCATCCCACCTTTACCTCTGTTTTTTATTTATTTATTTTTTTATTTCTTGAAATTTATATACCTTTAAGATTTTTGTTTTAAAGTAAAGGTACATCTGAGATTAGTAAATAACAATAGTAATAACAGCAGCAGTAATAGTAATAAACACTATTTGCAATTCTGCTTTCTGTCTTCTCCTGATGCCCAGACTGGGCTATCCACCTGCCCTCTGAAAACATAGTCATGTCCCACTTTTCAGACGAATCGAGGTGCAGTGTGGGAAGCATTGAACTTGTGACAGATTTAGCTTCAGGTATCTCTGAGTCTAGAGTTGCCCAGGGCTGATCAACTCCTATATCTTGCTATTGCCAGAAGTGGGCACTGGTGGCTGAGTTGCTTCATAGCTGCTTATCTGCCTGTATCATAAACCTAGGGAGGTTTTAAAAAATGTCGGCTTCCTGGGCCTCACCTCCTTTAGATTCTAATTCAATATTGGGACGGATCAAGGAGTTTGTATATACTTTTAAATCAGCCTTATTGAAATTCACCAATTTTAAGTATATAACTTGATGAGTTTTGGTAACTATATAGTGATGCAGAAAAATCATGATATAGAACATTTCTGTCATTGCAGAATGTTCCTAGTGCCCTTGGCAGTCACCCCTCTCTAACCCCTGGCCATAGGCAACCTGTGATTTGCTTTCTGTTATTACACTTTTGCCTTTTCTAGAATTTCATACATAGAGACTCACATAGAATGTAGTCTTTGATGTTTGAGGTTTTTTTTTTTAAATTGGAAAAATGCTTTCAAGACACATCTATGCTGTTGTATGTATCAGTAGCTTCTTTATTGTTGAGTAGTATTCCATGGCATGGACATTCATGTATAAGTCTTTGCATGGACACATATTTAATTTTCTTTAAGAAATTTCTAGAGATTAAGCACCACAGACAGGGTATATTTAATGTTATAAGTTAAACTTTATAAGAATCTGATAGACTATTTTCCAAAGTGATTATATAGTTTTACAGTAGCACCAGCAGTGTATGCGAGTTTTAATTCCTCCACATCTCTACCAAGATAGTGTGAGTCTTTTTACTTTTAGCTATTCTAGTGGGCGTTTGGAGGCATCACTTTGTGTTTTTAATTTCCTTTTCCTAATGACTAATAATATTGAATATTTTTATGTGCTTATTTGCCACTTTAATATATTATTTTTGGGTAAAATCCCTTGTACACATCTATCTCCATTTTGTTATTTGGTTGCTTGTCTTAATATGAAGTAGTAGAAGTTCTTTATAAATTCTGGGCCCATATCATTTATAATATACAGGGGTGGGTAAAAGTAGCTTAATAATAATAAACAATGTAATAATTAATAAATAATACAAGAATAAACTGTTTCATGTACTCACAACTGTAAACCTACTTTTGCCCCCTGTATATGTATCTGTATATTTTCTCTCAACATGTGTCTCAAGATTCAATTTTGTTCATAGTATTTTAGAAGATGTAATGTTTTAAACTTCCAAAGTCCAGTTATCAGTTTTTTTATTTCACAGTTTATACTCTTTATGTTCTATCAAAGATAGCTGTATCCACTCCAAGGGCATAAACATTTCTGCAGAAGTTTTATAATATTTGCCTTTATTTTTAGATACATGATTAATTACATAGCTGGAGTTAATTTTCATATATGTTGTAAGATAAAGGTAAATGAATATAGTTTTCTTGTATTAAGATTATCCAATTATTCCAGAACTATTGAAAGGACTATCATTTTCCCTTTGAAATAACCTGTCATTAAGCAAGTGGATAGGAAGTAATATATATATCATTTTCCCTTTGAAATAACCTGTCATTAAGCAAGTGGATAGGAAGTAATATATATATTGATTATTTTTAGCATTCCATTTATTTATTTTTTATTTTACTTAGTGTTTTTTGGTGTCATATCTAAGAAACCGTGTAATCCAGGGTCATAAGCATTTACACCCATGTTTGGTTTTTTTTTTTAAGAGTTTCATAGTTTTATCTAGGTTGCTGACTCATTTTGACTTAATTTTGTATAGGGGATGAAGGGTTTAACTTTTTCCTTTTACATGTATAAATCCAATTATTCCAGCACTATTTATTGAAAGGACTATCTTTTTCATAAGTAACTGTTTTGGCATTGTTGTAAGAGATCAATTGAGCATAAATATAAAGGTTTAATTTTGAACTCTAAATTTTGGACTGATCTAAATCTCTAGCCTTATGCTAGTACCACACTGTTGTGATTCTGGCAGCTTTTTAGTAAATTTTGAAATAGGAAAGTTTGAATCATCCTGCCTTTCTATATTGTTTTGGTTATTTGGATCCCTTGATTTTTCATATAAATTTCAAGATTAGCTTGTAAATTTCTGCCCCAAAAAGACAGTTGGTGTTTTGATAGGCATTGCATTTAATCTCTAGATCCTTTTAGGGAGTATTGCTATTTAACAATATGAAATATTTCAATCCATGAACATGGGATGTCTGTCCATTTAAATCTTCCTTAATATCTGTGAATAATGTTTTTGGTATACATGCATTGCAATTGTTTTGTTAAATTTATTTTTAATTACTTTATTTTTTGGTGCTATTGTAAATGGAAATTCTTAACTATTTCTCTAGTGTAATTGTCAACCTTTCAGATTATAGCTAAAACCCTGGGTAAATCAATCATTGAGAGAGGTTATTTACTTTTACTCTCCTTCTCAATTCTTTCACCTCCTAAGGTCAGAACAAACCAAAGACTGGCCTCAAAAATTACTCATGCCCTCATTTAAGTGAATCAGTAACTAGGGAGTATGACCTAAAGGGCTTCTGGGTTTGACATTCATCTCTAATGAAGAGATAAACAGGTATATTTTCTCTTCCTTGCTTAGCAAATGAAGCACATCGTGTAGTAATTAAAATTCACTCTAGTCAATGCCTATGGGGATTGCAAACCTAACTAAAAACTCAAGGGAGCTGGAATTGCAAAATGGTCTCATTAACAAAGTACAGAAGAGTAGCTTGCATGCATGTTTTGCCAACATAAAATAGAATATTAAAATTGTTAGGCACGTTCTTTCTCTCTCTGCAGCAGGCCCAGGCTTTCCCTCCTCTCCTTTGCCTTCTCTGCCTTTCCTTTCCTAAGCTCCAAGTGCCCTTCTTTTGCCTCTGTAACTCCTTTTCTGAGCCCATGCAGCCTAGCTGGCTCACCTTTTCTACCTCTGTGTCTTTCTAAAGAAACTTTCTTTTATAATTTGAAAAAAATAATTAAAACAATTTACTGATTTTGGGAATTTCACTACATCTTATTGGGAAATTTTAGTATTGTTGTGAAATCACTTAATGAAACTTGCTTATAGTTTTAAAAGGATAATCTTGAGTTCATTAAGTATGTTTCAGGTTTAGAGATGTTTCTAATTGTATCCCCAAGGCTTTATGTCTTGAGTTTTCTGTGAAGAGGGAAAGGTGTTTGCTGAGCCAGATGTTCTGCAGAGAAAGACTTGTAAAATGCAAATAGTTTTCATCTATCTGAGATCTTGTTACCTCAAGGCTGAACTTGGGGAGAATCTGCTTTTGAACTCACTCCATTTGCTGTTGCCAGATCAGGTTCTTGCTGGTGATAACTTATTGCCACATGGGCCTTCCATATGGATAGCTCACATGACATCTGACTTCTCTAGAGCAATATAGCAAGAGGAAGAGAGGGAGGGAGAGAGAGAGAGAGAGAGAGAGAGAGAGAGAGAGAGAGAGAGAAATGTAAGATAGTAGAGCGAGGGAGGGAGAGAGACAGAGAGGGAGAGGTCATGGTTTATTTATAATATAATCATGGAAGTGATATCCCATTGCTTTTGTCATTAGAAGCATATCACTAGGTCCATTGGCATGAGGGGAGGGGAATGCACAAGAGATTGAATACCAGAATGCAGAATGATCTTAGGGGCTGTCTATTACAGAGGTAGAAACAGAACGACAGTACTTGCATTTGTAATTTACTTTTTTAAAAATAAGAATTTGGCTTGTAGTCATTTTATGGTCTTGTTTTTAAAACTATTGAGGAATCACGGTGAAGCTTTTGCAATGGCACCATTAAAAGACATAAGTACCCTCTGCTAGCATCATCTCTTTTGTTTTCTGAGATTTGTAGCAGATACTTATTATAACCTCTACTTTTCTCTGAATGTCATCCATTCAAAAAGCTTTAGGAAAGTCTGTCTCTATTTGTGTGAATATACCTATACTAGAGGCCCAGTGCACAAAATTCATGCACAGGTAGGGTCCCTAGGCCTGGCCAGTGATCAGAGTCGATTGCAGCCTTCTGGCTCCCAGCCAGGGCCTTCATTTCCTGGCTCCCAGCTGCTGGCCAAGGCCTTCCTTTGTTCTGCACCACTGCCTGGTGGTCAGCGCACATCATAATGAGTGATCGAACTCCCGGTCTCCCGGTCGAACTCCTGAGGGGACACTTTGCATGTTAGCCTTTTATATATTTAGATAGGTGATGTTTCTTGGTTGGATTTATTATATTATCCAAGAACCTTGAGGAGCAGTATATTAAAAACAGAAGCATTTTACTTTATAGAAGTTGGTTTACTTTATAGAAGTTGGTTTTTCTCCAAAATGGTAAATAGTAAAAGTAAAACAATACAATACACATAAAAATAAATGCAGAATTCATCTCATAAATCCAAAATACCCTCTTCTGGCTCATTGAAATTTTTGAAAAAATATCACAAACTGGAGTTTTCAAATCTTTATTTGAAAACTTTATTTTATTATAACCTTTATTTCATATTACAAGGAAACTAACAAATGAATGGTTTATCCTCCTAGTGGGATAAGAAATGCCTAATGTCTCCCCTAAAGATAATGAGTTATGTTGGGATTTGAAAATATACTGTTACATTTAACAGAACATACTGGAACACTGGTTTATACACACACATCTATAATAATAAAAGCATAATATGCTAATTAGATTGGATAGCCAAACGACCTTCTGGATGTCCTTCCAGACAACCTTCCAGACGTCCTTCCGGACAAAGCCAGGGCTGCAAGGGCCGAGGCAAGTGGCCGTGGCTGTGAGGGCCGAGCCTCTTGCACGAATTTCGTGCATTGGGCCTCTAGTATGTTATAATAGCTGTGGCTTTGGAAAAAACCTCTAACCCTCCTTCCTCATTTATAAAAGGAAGACAAATAATGTTACCAAATATTGTACCCATCTTGTAAGTATTCTGTTGATTAAATGATAAAATAGAAGCCTGATAAGTCTAGGGCCTCTATTTAGCTCATTGCTGAATCCTTAGTACCCCTAGAACTGTCTGGAACTTAGTAGGTATTCAGTACATATTTGACACTAAATAAATCTGGCCAGTTTAGTACCTGACAGAAACATTCAATAAATGTTGGCAATTGTGAGGATCTATTCAACAATATAATTGATTTTTCTTAAGTCAGTGAGGATCTTTTAACCAGAAGTAGTCAATCAGAAATTTTAAAACCAGCTAACAGGAGCAGGAAGAGATTGTTGTATTAGAAGATTTATTAGTCTGCATGGTTTTAAGTCATGCTATGTTGTTATTGCTTTTTTAGAATTGATGGATCAGTAGGCTTACCTCCATTTTGAAGATTAAAGAAAATAGTTATAGTTTTAATGCCCCCCCATGGGGCTTATCTTGTCAAAGGGGGTGAGGAAGTCAGTATTAAAGATTTAGAGATCCTGACTTGCTTAATTTTTGGTTTAGATCACTTGCTTCTATCTCCTCTAGAATCAATAGCTCAAAAATATTTGAAAGAAAAAAATTTATAAGTTTTCCTTTAAGATAAATTATAGTTCTTTCATGTTTTCTGAGCAATAAGGAAATTGTATATATTATATACCAAAATAATTAATTGGTTTAGTAAATTTTTAGAAGACATCATTATATCTTTTAACTAATTTTCTAAATTGATTATTAAATTAGATCAAATAACTGCTCTAATAGAAAATAGTTTTTGATTAGCAGCCATAAGAATTAGAAATACTTGAATTCTGACTCCAGCTTCCCCACTCACACTAAAAGACCTTGAGGAAGTTCTGTAACCATTCTGTAAAGAAGCACAATACTAGTACCCACCATCAGGTCTACTGCAACCTTGAATGGAGGTAATGGAATTTAAATACTTAACAGAATTCTCCTGCATGCCATTAAACCAATACATGTTAGCAAAAATTTTAGTCACATTACTGAATGGACTCTGAGCTTTCTTTTATTCCTGAAGCATTACGTATTTGGCCTCAAGTCTGTAAATTTCCAAATGCAGCAAAAGACAGGAAGCAACCAAATAAGGGAGCCTTCTGTGTCTGACCTTTAGACCATTGTTCCAACATATGATTTCCTAGTCCCAACCCAGTGGAGTAACAAGAACTGACATGTACTAGTATTCCCACTGTGCCTTTCTCTGACAACTCACAGCAGCTAGAATCGAATAAGATAAAATAGGCTGAGTTACTTTTTAATCTTAAAAGTTTTAGATTCTCTTTCTGCTTGATATGTTCTGAAAGTAGTTTGCACAAGTTAAATTTCATTTCCTTCCTCTAGGATACTATTAAAATGTGTTGTTAAATTTGGTTCTCTTTTATTTTCTATAAAGCTCAATGTCTATATTTTTTATATGTGTAATGTTCCTAAATTTCTGTTTCAGAATTTTATAGCATATTAAAATTTGATATTGACATATTTGCAACTATTCTAAGCCTGATAACTTATGAGTGACATTTTTATAACATTGATTTCATCATTTTACCAGTTATCATTACTTATATTGGATCTTTGCCTTCACTGGATTTTTTTTCACTTACGCATTAAATGTTTTGTTTTTGTTTTTGTTTTTTAAATATATATATATTAGTATATTGCAATTTCAACTTGGCCATTTCTAATCCTTGCCTTGTAAATACATTTTAAGGCAAAGTTATAGCCAAGAAATATTACTATGAAAGACCACTTCCTCATAGTTATAAGTTATATAAGTATTATTCTTTATAGGTCATAGATGATAATTTATTTTCATAGCAGGCTTACAGAATTCTTCCCTTTTGGGTATTATTTTGATAAACTTTACTTTTTAGAACAGTTTTTAGAACAGATTTACAGAAAATTTGTTAATAGTACAGATAGTTCCCACTACCCAGCATTTAGTATCTCACATTTTGTTATGATTAATGAATCAATATTGACACATTACTATTAACCAAAGTCCATATTTTAGTCATATTTTTAAAGTTTTTATCTAATATCCATTTTCTGTTCTAGGATACACATTACATTTAGCTGTCATGTCTCCTTAGGCTCCTCTAGGTTGTGACAGTTTCTCAGACTTTCTTTATATGTGATGACCTTGACAGCTTTGAGGAGTACCAGTCAGGTATTTTGTAGAATTTTATTCAACTAGGATTTGTCTGATGTTTTTTCTAATGATTTGACTGGAATAAGACCACAGAGGTGAAGTGATTCTCATTGTATCATAACAAGGTTTACTAAATACTATCAACATGACTAATCCTTTTTGATATTGACTCTAATTATCTACTTTTTGTATATTAAAAAAATAATCTGCTCTTTTTAAAATTTCTTTTTTTTATTGTTTAAAGTGTTACATATGTCTCCATTTTCCCCCCATTGACCCCTCCCGATCACTCCCACCCCCCAGAACAAGTCGCCACCACCCCAGTGTCTGTGTCCATTGATTATGCTGATATACATGCATACAAGTCCTTTGATTGATCTCTTACATCTCCCCCTCCCCCCGTCACTCCCTGCTTTCCCTCTGAGGTTTGATAGTCTGTTAGGTGCTTCTGTGTCTCTGAATCCATTTTTGTTCATTAGTCTATGTTGTTCATCATATTCCACAAATGAGCGAGATCATGTGATATTTATCTTTCTCTGACTGGCTTATTTTGCTTAGCATAATGCTCTCCAGTTCCATCCATGCTGTTGCAAATGGTAAAAGGTCCTTTTTTTAGCAGCATAGTATTCCACTGTGTAGATGTACCACTGTTTTTTAATCCACTCATCTGCTGATGGGCACTTAGGCTGTTTCCAAAACTTAGCTATTGTAAATTGTGCTGCTATGAACATAAGGGTGCATATGTCCTTTCTGATTGGTGTTTCTGATTTCTTGGGATATATTTCTAGAAGTGGAATCACTGGGACAAATGGGAGTTCCATTTTTAACTTTTTGAGGAAACTCCACACTGTTTTCCACAGTGGCTGCACCAATCTGCATTCCCACCAGCAGTGCATGAGGGTTCATTTTTCTCCACATCCTTGTCAGCTCTTGTTGTTTGATGATAGTCATTCTGACAGGTGTGAGATGTCATTGTTGTTTTGATTTGCATCTCTTGGATGATTAGTGACTTTGAGCATCTTTTCATGAATCTCTTGGCCTTCTGTATGTTATCTTTTGAGAAGTGTCTATTTAGGTCCTTTGCCCATTTTTTGATTGGATTGTTTATCTTCCTTTTGTTAAGGTGTATGAGTTCCCTGTAAATTTTGGAGATTAAACCCTTATCGGAGATAACATTGGCAAATATGTTCTTCAATGCAGTAGGCTTTCTTGTTGTTTTGTTGATGGTCTCTTTTGCTGTCCAGAAGATAATCTGCTCTTTTAAAGGTCATGCTTGTTTGGATACCAAATGTCTATGCAGATGTTATGTTAATGCATTCATGTTTGGGACTCTCTGCTCCAGATCAACCTTCCCCTGCTTTATTCCAAACATCATGCACTGGCATGGCTCGAGGTGAAGCTGAGTAAGAGGTAACCCTGTGTGATTTTAATTCAAGCCCTCAGTCCACCCAAGGAAGGATTCTAGTCTGGGCTTGAGGTATAGGAATGAAAGTGGGGGGTTGAGTATAATACCTTAGAAGAGGGCTTTATAAGAAATAGACACTGGTCCAAACCTAGACAGGGGGCTCCTAGTAATCTATTTTCAGATAGTAAGTAAAGTACCAGACTACAAACTACTGGAGAATTACAGTTATACAAATTGGAAAAATAGAGTATGTTGAAGAAAATAAAATCAGCACTCTCATTTGCACATTTGTTCTTAGGACTAACCTGGGACCACAGTCTAGACCTAAGGCAGCAAGATTAATTTCAGACCTCACTGTCAGAAATGCTTTCATGCACAAAACAAATTATATATTAGAGCCCTTGGGGAGATAAATGTGAAATACAAATTGTATGGAGTGATATCAAGTGATGGAGTTTCTTTCTATTTCTATTTTAAGAAAGAACTGACATTTTTTCTTCTGGTTCTTGTCCTATGGGTTTTGCAACTTTAATAATTTCAATTTTTCTCTTTCTAAATAAAAAATGGACTGTAGCATCCCAATGTCATGAATTTAAAGTTTATTTAACTTGGTTTTCTTCATAGGACCTTTACAAGCTTTTTAAAAAATATGTATTTTATTGATTTTTTACAGAGAGGAAGGGAGTGGGATAGAGAGATAGAAACATCGATCAGCTGCCTTCTGCACACCCCCTACTAGGGATGTGCCCGCAACCAAGGCACATGCCTTTGACCGGAATCGAACCTGGGACCCTTCAGTCCACAGGCCGATGTTCTATCCACTGAGCCAAACCAGTTAGGGCAGACCTTTACTAGCTTTTTATGGTTTATTCTTTCTAGCCCATAGCCTGGTTGTTCTTTTAATAAACTGAACTTTAGCTATAGAATGATCTAAAAAAAGAGTACTATCCTAATATGTGACCTGAAGCAAAATTGATTTTTGAGTAAGAACTCACTTTCAATAATTTAAAAAGTAGAACTTCTGATTAGCTCTGGTTATAATGGCTGAAGAGACATAATCCTGGTTTAACTAGAAATAACCTCAACATGATGACACACTTAAAACCCATAGGTTATGAAATATAAAATTATAATAAAACATCTGCTGGGGAGCATTTAGACCAGGGGTGGGCAACCTTTTTGTGAGTGCGTGCCAAAACCAGCAAAATCTCTGACTCAAAATTCTTCTGTGTGCCAACCCTAATTTTTTGAGAACATGTTACGCCTACTTGATATCTCTTAAGGTGTATGTATGTGGAGAACCTTGAAGAAATAATAAAATTCATTCGAGCGACAAAAACACAGTATATGATGATGAAAAATAATTTATTTTTAAATGTATACATGTACACTGATAGTCCGACAGAAAACTTTATGACTCTGTTTGATATTATCAGTGGGACTTTTGCTGCTGCATCACTGATGACAGAGATTTTACATCAGGTTTATATTTCGTGACCTTCAGAGATATGCACAAGCTACTACTTTCATCCGTCAGGCTACTCCTATTACAAGACTTAACAAAATTCATCACTGAAAACAAAGATTCACAAGCATATGTAAATGAAACCAAAACACTGGTCAGATCTAGGAAGGCAGGGAGAGTTAAGGCAGAGGCATAGAAATTGCTCTTCCCCTCTCTTGTCAATCCATGTCTATGGTCTTTAAGATAACTTGTTATGTAAAATTATTTATTTATCTAAGATGCACCTACACTGAATTTATCTGAAAAATAAAAAAGTCGATATTAAGAAAACAATTGTAAATGGAAGATTATAAGAGAGGGTTTTGCGTGCCAGCAAAAGTTACTGGCGTGCCATGTTTGGCATGCGTGCCAGGGGTTGCCCACCCCTGATTTAGAGCAAGAAAAGAATGACACTACTTTCACTTCCCATCAACTGAGGATAATTTTTAAAAATTAATTTCACTGGGGTGACATTGGTCAACACGATCATATAGGTTTTAGGTATGGTTTTCTATGTTACAAGGTCTGTATATTGCACCATGTGTCTACCACCCAAAGTCAAATCTTTTCCTGTCACCATGTATTAGGACCTCCTTCTCCCCCCACCCTCTTCCCTCTGACAACCACCACACTGCTGTTTGTGTTCATTAGTTTCAGTTTTATATCCCACATATGAGTGAAATCATTTGGTTTTTAGCCTTTTCTGACTGACTTATTTCACTTAGCATAATATTCTCAAGGTCTATCCATGTTGTTCCAAATAGCAAGAAAGGATGAGGATAATTTGTTCTGTTTTTTCCTTTCTCCATTTATAATCCACAAGCTGCTCCAGATGTACTTTGTAGCTGTGACACTGGTGACACCTGCATCAATCAATCAATATTTAATATCAAAACAACATACCTAGGTACCAAGCTTCCCTGAACAATTATAATGCTTTCATTAATCTTGGTAGCAAATGTCAGTGTTTATTGTTCCAGGGTCATGCGCAAAGGTTTAAGCTTGATAAAGACATATTCTTTGATCAGTTATCTTGGGTTTTGATGCATGGGTGTTATCTTGTTCCATAAATTAACAGCCTTCCTTTTCTGTGCCTAATGGTCTCCATCTCTGAGAAGACAGCTCTGGCTTTGCTTCTGCTATGCCAGTAAGGGAGCAGTAGCAGCAGGAAGGAGGTTTTCTTCTCTACCAATGGCCAGAGATATGAGAACAAAAACTCATTTCCCTTTGGTGATAAATGTAGTCTATCTGACAAGATGAAAAGTCTTGATCACCTCCTGCATCAGGGCCTACAGATCAAGCATGTCAGTCCTACAGTCTGGGGTTACCTATAATCAGGTGCTAGTGTATTCACCAACAACCAAGTTCAGGTGATTTAACTTGCAACCTTGCATGAGGCCCTCCTTTTCCTAAGCTGCCTCACAGAGAGGGGGCAGCATGATGAGAAGGATCCTGCTCTCAGGGGTATGAGGGTTTAAGGTACTGCACCATGCTTTTTAAATTTGCCATCTAGTGGGGCGTGCTGCTTGGGATTCTCATTTTTACTCTACTTTTTAGTGCGTCGTCATTGGCACCAAAGAAAATTTTAACTGCTACTGGGTTATCCAAAATGGTCTCTTTCCTTATTAATCTTGGAAGGATAATTTTGGCCCATCTAGAATTATAGTCTGAATATCCACGATTCAGAACATCACATTTTCAGACCAGCTTGTCAGCCAGTGATGCATCTCCTCTGCCCTGCTGGAAAGAAAATTTCCATGTGGTGTGGACGTGGGGTGTCTGGAAGGAGACAGGCTGGGGCTGGAGAGGCAGGCAGGGTGATCAACTGAGGATAATTTTCACTAACACACCTCAGGTACACAAATAGATGTGTAGTGCACATGGATAACAAATGCATTTCATCAAGAGATTGCAGTGAATACAAAATGATCTTAGAAGGAGGCTAGGAAACTTGAAATGTTCACACATAACTTGCCACCTCTTAAAAACAAAACAAAAATTCACAAACTCTCCAAAGAGTAATGGTGAGAAATGAAGTGTTAGAGGCACTGAATAATGAAGTCTTCATGATAGTTAAACAAAATATGTTTTATGTTGTCACCGTAAGTTATAAACATGGTCAAGATCAAGAAGAAAACTCCAGATAACTTAGTTTTCAAATGATAAAAAAGGAGATGTATATCCTTAACTTATCACTGTGTTAAATACAAGTGTACTCTGTCATGATTACCATTGTATTCTCAATATATCTACAGCACTTATTACGTTATAATCACTTAATATATTTTTGTTGACTGACTTCTGAGGGAAAATATTGGTACAAATTGAAATAAGAGCAGAATATTAGAAAGTCATAGATTGACTCAAAATATTATTTTAGCTCAAGCAGTTAATTTCTCCCTTCTCCCAAACCATGAGCAAGTTGAGTAGTTTTGTCTCCTTTTCCCTTCTTTTCAAATGTACTATGGACTAAATGTCTGACTCTAGTGAAAAGAGGAGACCAATAAATATTGGGTCAGGATGATTGACAATAATTATCAAATTGTAATCATTTTTGAGAAATTTTTAAATAAAAGTGAGAGAAAAAATATAGTAAGAGTAAATAAAAGATTATTTTTGGAACAGAGTAGTATAATTATAGGGAAATAAAATAAGCAAAGAGATAATTAAAAAGGAAAGTGATTGAGAAAGTGTAGATGTTTTAGTCATAAAAAGTCGTGAAGAGCTTTATCAAGAATTTCCATAACTTAGCTAAAAAGTTCTCATTTTATTGAAAGTAAACTGATTGTACATATGAAAAATTACTAGTCTACTTTGTTACTGTGAACTTTAACCTTTTCACTCACATCTCATTTTCACAGGATATACTTTAAAATTATTTTGTGGTGGACCATTTAAGTTTTACCACCTAGGGTTTGAAAACAGATTTATTTTATTAATAAGCAGAAAAGACCAGAAGGTTGATTGCTAGAGTGATTTTGTCCTCTAGGTAATTGTTTCTCTCTGAAATGTTTCCTAGCATTCTCTTTAGTAGAATTGCCAAACAACAGGTGGATGAAACTTTTCCTCTTTTGAATTCGTCTTGATTGCAAGAAATTACCTAATTTCATTCCTCAGTTCTCCCTAAGTCAGTTACAGCTGTACATGCAACATTATCTGAATTGAAAATATAGTTCAAAAAATCATTCATTTGAATATCTTATCGGAAGAACAGGCAAAACTCTGATGGTAATGATTACTTGCCTGTTTTTCTTGCTCTTTAAATAAAATACTTGGCAAAACTCTACATAAATGTGCTTTAAACTTTTGACTATTAGCTCATCCATGTAGGATCCACTCTCAGAAAAGCTTTTTCTTAGTTTTGCTAATTGGAGTACTCATTTTTAGCATCACAAATTTGCACATAAGTTTTTTTTTTTTTTACTGAACCAAAATGAATCATGATAATTGACAATATAAAATGAGTTATAGATGCTGGGGTTAAATCAATAAAATATTTCACTCAAATGCTGTCTTTGAAGAAAGTCACTAATCAGGGACCAAGTATCTTAGGCAAACTAGGTATCAGTATTTCCTCATAAAAATTGGTAATAAAAAAATACTGGTTTTGCCTTGTTCAGTTAGAGTATCAGTTTGGTTACTACAATAAAATGAAACTAACAATCTGGAGGTAGGCACTGCAAAGCTACAAGGGCAGCTCTACTCTATGAGGTCTTCTAGAAATTCAAGTTCCTTCTCGTTGCTGTGCAGTCATTATCTCAGAATTGTGATCATCTGCAAAGTTCAAGAGGGATCACTATCCTATCTATGTCCAGTTTGGGAAAGAGAAAAGAAGACAAGTAAAGACCTTTTCCCTTTAAGAGTAGTCCATGGAAGCTCTACACATCCATCACTATCCTCATATCTCATTGACAAGAACTTTGTCACAGTGCCATAATTAGCTACATGAGAGATTGAGAAGTTTGTTCTTTTTTTTGATTGGGCTTGAATCCACCTAGGAACTTACTAATCAAGAAGGAGAGAATGGCCTGGATGGCATGGTTCAGTGGTTGAGCGTCAATCTATGGACCAGGATGCCTGGGTTTTGGGCTTGATCCCCAGTGCAGGAGCCAGCTGATCAGTGATTCTCTCTCATCATTAATGTTTCTATCTCTCTCTCCCTTTTTGAAGTCAATAAAAATATATATTAAAGGAAAGAAAAGAATGGATTTTAGGAGGCAACTATCACTTTATTTCTTACTTCTCAGCTCTTAGAGGATATGAATATTAGCTGATAAAACAGTAAAAATAGTAGTTACTGGTCTTGAAATTAGCTACCAGGACCGGGATGGGAATATAGCTAAAGAATTGTAAATACATCCTCGAATTTTAGATTCTATATATAAAAAGAGGGCTAGAATTAGATGATCTCTGTGTTATTTTTCTATACCTTGTATTATGGTCTTAAAATTATTCTTTGTAATTCCTTAAGTAATTCTGTGATCCTCATCTAGAATTTTTGTACCTAGAGTGATTGCGTGATGTTATCCTGTTTAATCTGGATACTTTCCTTAGTCAATTTCTTTTCTTAGTCTGACTCCTGTGATTGGCACTTCCAATTATTACTCTCATTTATGTCTCTTGCTTATGGCATAAATACTTACATTTCGGTAAATACTTTGTGTAGTTACAGTAAAACTAGGAACACATTTGAAAAGAGAAAGATATACCTCAGAAGTATGGCAATAATCAGGCCATCTAGTCTGTAAATCAAAGCTGGAGTGGGCGTTTAAATAGGTCTCCTCCCCACTGAGAACCCTGAAGCATTGTAAAATGTAGGACCTGGAACATGGCTGGATTTAACCAGGAATTCAGTATAAAAATGGGTCACCTCAGACAATAACACTTGTCAGATGATAAAGTTTAATAGGATTATCATAAATCTTGGGTTCAGCCTATTCACTTAGCTTCTACCTATCTTGTTTTAAATTAGTTTGAAAACAATAGAGAGGGATACAATTACAATCACACAATTGATCTTTGAATCAGAGGAAATGTGAAGGTCATTTCATTTAACCTCCCTTCCAAAGCAGAACTCTCTTCAACTCTCAAACATTCTCACTCTCTTTCGTCTTGATTGGAAACTCACTGCTTTTGAGACAGCTTATTGTTCTATTGTTTTTAATATTGAGAAATCCTCTCATGTTGTGCTGGGATCTCTTTTCCATTTTTCAGTGATCTACATTTGAATTATCTGGGGGATCTCTTTAAATGCTGATATCCACTCAATTGCATTCTTCTTTTTTAAAAAAATATATTTTATTGATTTTTTAAGAGAGGAAGGGAGAGGGATAGAGAGTTAGGAACATTGATGAGAGAGAAACATTGATCAGCTGCCTCCTGCACACCCCCTACTGGGGATGTGCCTGCAACCAAGGTACATGCCCTTGACCAGAATCAAACTTGGGACCTTTCAGTCCACAGGCCAATGCTCTATCCACTGAGCCAAACCGGTTAGGGCACAATTGCATTCTTCTTGATTTTGAGTTTTATTATTTAATCCCCAAATGCCTACATGAATTCAGTCCCATTAACCAAATCTTTATTAAATGCCTGTGGTAAGCAAATCATTGATTTCCTATACCTATGTATTTTGTATTAGTCAGATGGGCTATGTTATGCTGTAGTAACAGACAACTTTACTGTCACAGTGGCTTAAAACAACAAAGATGTAGGGCTCTCATTACCTATCATCTCAGGTTTGTGGAGTTCTGCTTCATGTTGTTTTCATTCAGGGATGTGAAGCCTGACGAAGTTTTCACGATCTGTAAGGTTGCTGGTTAGCATGGAAACAGGGAAGAATATATTGGAGTACTTCTATTGAGAAACTTTCACCCTGAAGAGACCACATAGCTTCCATTCACATTTCACTGGATAAACGTATTACGAAAGGGAAGTGAAATCCTACCATGTGTCTGAAAGAAGGCAAACCAGAAATGTTCATTCTCCAATGAAATAGTAATGACAACATGTAATATTTGTTCAATAAATGGTCACTTGTCTTTTTAAATTAAATTTATTAAGGTGACATTTGTTAATAAAATTATAGGTTTCAAGTGTAGAAGTGTATGATAGATTATCTGTATGTTGCATTGTATGCCCATCACCCAAAGTCAAATCTTCTTTTATTACCATATATTTGACCCCCTTCTACCTTCCCACTGGTAACCACCATACTGTTGTCTGTGATATGAGTTTTTGTTTGTTTTTCTTGTTTGTTCATTTGTTGCTTTCAGTTTTATATACCACATGTGAGTAAAATCATCTTGTTGTTGACTTTTTAATTTAATTTTAAATTGATTTTCAGAGAGAGAGAGAGAGAGAGAGAGAGAGTGAGAGAGAGAGAGAGAGAAACATCATTGTGAGTTGCCTCTCACATGTGCCCTGGCCAAGTTTCGAACCTACAACCTGACCGGGAATTGAACTCACCCCTTTTGGTGTCTGGGATGACACGCTAACCAACTGAGCCACACCAACTTTTTATGTCTGACTTATTTCACTTAGCATGATATTTTCAAGATCCATTTATGTTGTTGCAAATGGCAGTATTTTATCTTTTCTTATGGCTGAGTAGTATTGTGCAAAATATACTTAACTCTTCCCAGGGAGACAACTCAAAAGCCCCATCCAGTGATACATAAGTCTCAGACAAAGATATCTGGATAATAAGCAGTAGCCTGAGCATCCTGTCTGAGTATGGCTCCTTTTGATCTGGAGACATGAATTTAAAATATAATTCTCCACCACAGTTCCTTTATGCCCTAGTAAAAGTAGAATAGGATAAGTTCATCAAACATTCCTGTTTGTAAAGGGGATAATGAAAGACATACAGCAGATGCTGGTCTGGTCCAGAGCAATTCTTTTACCCATAGAACCCAGATTGTGAAGGCAGTCTCCCTTAGTGTTGGAGAGCATTACTTGCACAGGCCTGGTTCTGCTACCTGCCAGTAGCCCCCTTGTCCATAGTTCTCTGTGGCCCTCTAGGACATTCTTCATTTTCTCGTGATTCTTTGTGAGCACACCTGAAAGATTGGTGTAGGAGTATATGCTGTCTTTCAGGCCTGAGCAGCTTCCTAAGTCCCCTTTCTGTCTGCAGATGATTGACAGTTCAAGGATTGATTTAAGCCGAGATCAGTGGCAGTCTTTTTCAGTCCAGAGTGGTGATTCTTAATGGCAATAAAATCCTCTGAAAACTTTGAGGGTGTCGTATCTACTTGATTCCAATCAGCACATTGTGCTAGCAACCACACCCACAGTTCTTTGTAAAACATGGTATTAGGATAGCTATATTTTTTAACTTTCCCATACACAGATCTCTAAATTTTGACTTTCACCAAGAAGGTGAAAGACCCGTATACTAAAAATTGTAAACACTAATAAAAAAAATTGTGAAAGATGTAAATAAATGGAAAAGGCATTCAGTGTTCATAGATTGGAAAATTAATATAATTAAAATGTCCATAGCACCCAAAACAATCTACAGATTCAGTGTAATTCATATCAACATTTAAATGGTGATATTCACAGAAATAGAACAAACAATCCTACAGTTTGTATGGAACCACAAAAGACTCTGGGTAGCCAAAGTAATCTTGAGAAAAAGAACAAAACTGGAGGCATCATACTTCCTGAAATTAAATTATATTACAAAGCTATAATAATCAAAACAGTCTGGCATTGGCATAAAAGCAGATCAAACGAACATAATAGAAAGCTCAGAAGTAAACCCATGCATATATGGTCAATTAATTTTTGATAAAGTAGCCAATATACAATGGAGAAATAGTAGTCTTTTTAATAAATGGTGTTGGGAAAAGTGGATATCTACATCCCCCAAAATGAAACCTTATACCATACACAAAAATCAGCTCTAAATAGATCAAAGACTTGAGTTTAAGACCTGAAACTAAACATAGGTGATAAGCTCCCTGACATCAGTCCTAGCAAGGATTTTTAAAAATCTGACTTCAAAGCAAAGGCAACAAAAACAAAAATAAATGGGATTATATAAAGCTAGGAGCTTCTGTACAGCAAAGGAAACCATTAGCAAAATAAAAGGCACCCTATGTAATGGTAAAATATATTTGCAAACCACATATCCAGTAAATGGTTAATTCCCCGAATATACAAGGAAATCATATAACTCAATAGCAAAACAAATGAACAAATAACATGTCTTAAAAAGGGCAAACGACCAAACAGGCATTTTATTTCCAAAGAAGACATACAAATGTCCCACAGGAACATGAAAACGTTCCCAATATCAGCAGTCATCAGGAAAATGCAAGTCAAAACTACACTGAGATATCACCTCAAATCTGTTAGGAAGTCTATTATAAAAAAGGACAGGAAATAACAAATGCCAGGGAGGATGTAGAGAAAAGGAAGCCTTTGTACATTTGGTGGTAATATAAAGTAGTACAGCCACTAGGAAAACAGTATTCAGGTTCCTCAAGAAATTAAATATAGATCCAGCAATCCTAATTCTGGATATACTAGTATTTTCAAAGGATATCAAATCATTATCTCAAGATATTTGTACTCCCACATTCAAAGCAGCATTACTTACAATAGCCAAGGTATTAAAACAACCTTACTGTCAATGGATAAATTGATAAAGAAAATATTATATATATACACATATACAAAGTGGATATTATTCAGCCTTAACAAAGAAGGGGCCTGGACCGGGTGGCTCAGCTGGTTGGAGCGTCGTCCAAAAAGTTGCGGGTTTCTATTCTGGGTCAGGGTTAGTACAGGAGGCAACTGTTGGAATTTCTCTCTCTGTTGCTGTCTCTGCTATGTCTCTCTCTTACCTTTCCTCTTTCCCTAAAAATCAATAAAAACACATATTCTCAGGTGGTCTGTGTACTAATGTGATTCATCCAATAGAATTGTGAGTTCCTTGAGGGAAAGGACTAAGTCTCATTTGTATTTGTTTCCCAAGCATTCAGAAGAGTGTCTGGCACAGACAATGGTGGCTGTGCTAAAAATGAATGAGGGGGTTATGGAATGATTTTCTTTGAGGAGGTTCCTTCCTTTCTACTCAATCCTTTTATTGCTTTTATTTCCAACGTAAGCCAGAGCCTTTCACTCAGCCCTTTAACTTAAGTAGCCAGAGTGGATTTGATTTGCTTCTAACACTCCTCTGGTTTCAGGGTCTTTACATGTGGTCAAGTTTGACGACTTCATCTATATTGGAGGGAGAAAACATTGACTTCTCTTTTTTTCATTAATTGATTTTCCATTAATTAATTTTTGGTTCAGCATTACCTCTCTTACTTGCTCCCACTTTCCTTCTTTTTTAGGTATTTTGTTCATTTCTCTATGCCTCTTAGGTTAGTTCCATTTTCTCTTTCCTTTCTCTTACACTGAAGCTAAAAGCAGTCTGTCACCTTTTGTTCTTTCCTATCAGTCAATGTCTGGTCCATGACAAATTAATGTTTATAAGCTTTTGTATTGCATATATAATAGTTTCTCTCTGTGCTTAAAAAGGAACACAGCGCACAAGTTGGGGAAAGGACGGTCACAGAGGTAACGGCCAGAGGGAAGAGGGGAGGGGGCTACGTGGAACTGGGCATAGTT
This sequence comes from Myotis lucifugus, assembly GCF_000147115.1. Classification (NCBI taxonomy): domain Eukaryota; kingdom Metazoa; phylum Chordata; class Mammalia; order Chiroptera; family Vespertilionidae; genus Myotis; species Myotis lucifugus. The sequence goes on along the minus strand of NW_005871059.1, from coordinate 5,693,741 downwards.
GCGGTCAAAATGGGGACATCTGTAATATTGTCAACAATAAAATAAAGTTAAAAAAATAGGTTGGAAAAATTGAAATAAACGTATCGCTCTATCTCCTTTTTAAAAAATATATATTTTATTGATTTTTTACAGAGAGGAAGGGAGAGGGATAGAGAGTTAGAAACATCGATGAGAGAGAAACATTGATCAGCTACCTCCTGCACACTCCCCACTGGGTATGTGCCCGCAACCAAGGTACATGCCCTTGACCAGAATCGAACCTGGGACCCTTGAGTCCACAGGCCGACGTTCTACCCACTGAGCCAAACTGGTTAGGGCTATCTCCTTCTTTTGATTGTGCTAAAATGAGACTAAGTAACTATCATCCAGAATACATGCTAGTCTCTTCCCACACAGAACTGCTTAACTTCCAGCATAAATAAGATGTATTGCCCTCCAAGATAATCTGTAAATGCGAGGCCTTTTCCTACTGAAAACGGGAAGTCTATAGAATGATAATGTTCTGAAATACTCCTTTTAATGCAAATACAAAGGTGGGCAAAAGTAGGCTTACAGTTGTAATAAAAATAAATAATACAATAATTAATTAATTAATAACAAGAATAAACTCTGTTTCACATACAACTGTAAACCCTGTATTTATGTAACATTTTGAAACAAGTATCAGTCACAACAATTATATGACAGCAAATTGAAATAGGAAAAATGTGGCCATTATCTGGATTTTTTAAAAATTTAATACAAACAGTTTATAAAATAATAATGGACATACATGAAGGAAATATGTTATTCTGGCAATAGAGGATAGAATTTGTATTGCGTGGCGGGGCATTGAAATCAGACAGATCTGGGTTAGAATTCTGGCTCTACAGCTTACTTGCCATTTGACCTTGGGAAGAACCTCAGGTCACATGCCAATTTGTCTAATATTAAAAAGGGAAGTGAATTAAAACATTTAGTACAGTTCCTGGAATATAGAAAATATCCAATATATGTAAGCAAATCATTAATATAATTATTATCATTGTTTTTCTCATCTTATTTTCTTCATTCTTATCATACAGCTTACCTACCTATTCCTAAAACTCTATTCTTACCTCCTCGATTTCCAGTACTTTTCAACATGTGTTATGATACTTTAGTGGGATTGGGCCTAAACCGGCAGTCGGACATCCGCCAATGGGTCCCGGATTGGAGAGGGTGCAGGCTGAGCTGAGGGGACCCTCCCCCCCTGCCCCAGTGCATGAATTTTGTGCACCGGGCCTCTAGTGTAATATAATAGAAAATATTAGAGTGAATGATATATACTAAAAATTAGTATTATGAAAATTTTCAGTTATACATATGATTTGACTGATATTTTAAAAGGACTTGTCTGGCTGCTGTGTGTAGAACAGACTTCAGGTAGCCATGGATGGAAGTGGGAGCCTATTGCAATCATTCAATCATTCTAGGGTGGAAGGAATCGTGGAGGTGGAAATGGCTAGATTGTGGATATATTTCATCAATAGAGGCAAAAGGTTTGTTAACGTATTGGATGTAAGGTCTGAACAAGTTGGACCAAGCAACTGGAAGAATGAATTTCCCACTTTCTAAGATGAGGAAGCCTATAGGAATGGTAGGCTTTTTGGATTCATCAGGAGGTGGAACAGAGAGATAATGTTTTATTTTGGATAACCATTGAGATGCTTATAATCATGGATGTGGAGAACTTGCCTCTGAATTTAGATTCATCATCTAGTCGATATTCAGAGGCAAGTTCTGGGCTGGGGATGCAAAATTTGGAAGTCATTAGGAGATTATATATATAATTTAAAGTTAGGAATCTAGATGAGAGAACCAAGAATAAGAGTTGTAGTTATAGAAGGGAAGAGATCTGAGGTCTGAACCCTGAGTCACTGTGACATCTAGAACTTGGGAAAATAACTGCAGGCAACCAAAGCAACTTAGACACTGCAGCCAGTGAGAGGGAAATACCCAGGAGAGGATGTGTCATGGAGCCAAGTGAAGAAAGTGCAAGGAGGGAATGATCACCTGTCAAAGGTTATCAGTAGGTCACCCTGGAGGTAGAGTGAAGCTGGTGCATGTACCAACTGGTGGCCATGGAGGGGTCTTACAGGTGCCATTTTTCTTGAAGTAGAGGCAAAAGCCTTTAGTATATTGTTTTAAGAATATGTAATTATTATTCTATAATTTTCTTTTTTCTTTTTTCTTTCAATGTTATGTTTTAAAAATGTATTCTACATTTTATATCCAGGTTTTGCTTTTTACTTGTGCATTTAGACTTCATTTTCCTAATGGTAGAGACCCAGGTAGTTTATAAGGCGCTGCCATAAGAAATATTCCTGTCCCTTTTTGGACCTGTGAAAGTATTTCTTTGAGAAAGATACCTTGGAATGTAATTCCTGGGTCAGAGGGTATTCACATACTTGATTTTCACAAAATATTGCCGATTTACTTTCTCAGGTAGCTGACCCAGTTTACTTTCCTATCAGCAATATATAGGAGTTCAATCTTCTCATAACTTTTTTTACACTTGTTTTTAGTCCCCGTTCTTATTTTTTATCATTCTAATGGGTATTCTGTGATTCTCTCAAAATTTTAATTTGCATATCTCTCCTCATCAGTGGCTTAAAAATATTTTCATGATGATGCTAGCACTTTGGGCTTCTCCTTTTTTTGCATTGATCTATTCATATATTCTTTGTTCAGTTTTATGCTTTGTCCACTGAACCACCTATTTTCTGATGTCTGCATTATCCACTAATGACATTTTTGTCATTATTTGCCAGCTTCCATAGTATATGTCTACCTCTCTTTATGACTTCAGAGTCTGTGTTATAGTTTTCATCTGTTATATGTTGAGCCTTCAAATCAATGATTTAAAATCCAACTGACACTTTGATATTATATATTTTTTTAACTTTCTCAGCTTCACTTTGATATTATATTTTCTTAATTTTCTCAGCTTCACCAGGTTTTCAATTCAGCCAACCCACAGAGAATTTTTCTTTTAAATTTTATAATGTTCTAACTTTAATCTTTCAAAATAAGAGCTTCTCTCTTTTACTACAACAATTCTATCTTCTAGTTGTCCCACTTCCTAACTCTCTATTGAACTTCCCAACACATTGACTAACATCCCTCAGTGTTCATTTGGCACCCAGATGCAGACATAGATCTGTCCAAAAAGAATTTAAGAACCTCTGAGACCAATGCTTCTCTCTTCAAGAAACCAGAGTCCTACACTGAACTTATATGACATTCAGTTGATACCACCCTACATGTCTTTGTGGGATATTTTATCTTTTTTCATGCTGCTTCTTTGTCATCTACTAGCAGACAGAGAAATGCATGTAGGAGTGCCCCTGCTAGACAGCCATATCCCAGTGACAGCTTTATGCTGATGAAAAGTGCTCATTTCCTTTGAGGACAGCCCAGCTCTCTCTACTATAGTCACATTTGTGAATCAGTGGCTTGATGGCACCTAAGCTTCTTTCCAGATAAGATCATCTAACCATATGTCTGCTGCATAGTATGTACAGAGGAGTCTTAGTTAACATTAATTTAACCAGGTTCTTAAGACCTTTCGAAATTCTGAAACTTGATTTTATATCCTAAATTTGAATTCCACAGGAAGGGGAAAGTCAGAAAAGATTATGAAAAATTCTACCTCTCACATAAATTCCCCCAAATTTGGATGCTGGAGCATTCGTTGCCGCCAAACTTTGGTAATTCTTTTATCCTGTAGGTGTGTAGATAGCAAAAATCTTTCCAATTAAAGGAAGTGTATTCTTTTCAATCACGATTTATGCCAAACTTTTTATCAGGATGAACTCCCTTTTCTTCAACACATGTAAATTATCTGTTATATTTGAAGATAATGTTCTTGTTGAGTGTTAATTGCATGCACCTACAGCTTTCAAAGAAGCGATAACTAGATACTGTGAAACTGATAACAGCCAGTTTTTTCTCTAGCATTCTGCATGTGCTAATTTATAAGGTGGGTTAGCGGGAACTTCACAAACCCCTTATTTTGGGGCTGCTTGAGATTGTAAGCGGGAACTTCACAAACCCCTTATTTTGGGGCTGCTTGAGATTGTAAGTGAAGAAAGAAAAATGTAGCTATGCTGCTCCCATTTAAAATGCTATAATAAGGCAAGGGGCAGGAGTGCTCTAGCACAGAGGTTTTTATTGGTGAAAGCTTTTACCAACTTACCCTAATTTCCCGAGCTTTCAGAATTAGCACAGAAAGTACCTGTAAAACCCAGAAATATCTCTATGTGGAAATATATCCCTTTAATTGTTCTTAATATACATATCCTCATTTGAAAAAGATCCCATGTAACTGTAACTTTAAAATTTTGCAGGGCAGGCATTATACCATCTCCGTTTTGTGTAACTTCATATCGTGCTAGGAGAAAGGGGTGAGTAATGTAGCCCAGGTCATCACGTTTACAGCTGGGTCTGATATTACGATGTGTAGTATTCCTGTTCAGAACTTCATCTTTATAATACATTTTATTCATTTTTGTGGTAATTCTGGAGCAATTAAAATTAGTTTCTTTTTTTAATTAGTTTCAATGTTTCCTATGAAAAGCGTTTGCCAAATAAATTAATAATGCAAAAAAGTTATACAAGAAACAGTTTATTGCTAGTTTAAAAAGTCAGTGTTACAGCAATTTAGAATCCTTGTTTATGTGTCCTTTGAGAATGCGCACCATCACAAACATTCAGCAGGGGCCTTTTGTGTTCGGGGTTCTAGAAAAGGTCTAAGGAAACAGAGCCAGGTGTAAGGCAGCAGCCCTGATTGTATCAGTTCTGCAGCTTGAAATTTATTTAACTCCTTAAGACATCTTCTCATATCTTGTGAGGATGGAGCTGTCTTTATAAGGGTCTTGCCTCTTAGCTCTTAACACAGAGTTCTCCCCTTTAGACAGTATTATGTAGTATTTCCTTAATGCGTGAATTACACATAAAAACATGCATTTTAAAATATTGTGACTCCATATTCAAACTATTTTAAATAAATTATTATACTAAGCGAAATAAGCCAGTCAGAGAAAGACAAGTATCACATGATTTCACTTATATGTGTAATCTAATAAACAAAATAAACCAATGAATAAAATAGAACCAGAGGCATGGAAACATGGAACAGACTGATGAATCTCAGAGGAAAGGGGGTGCTGGGGGGAGAATAACCAAACTTATATGCATATATGCATTGCCCATGGACACAGACAATGGGTTGGTGAAGGCCTGAAGTGGGGCAGGAACTGGGTGGAGGTGGGCAATGGGAGAAAAAAAGGGGGAACATCTGTAATACTCTCAACAGTAAAGATAAAATTAAGTTAAAAAGAATATCAAAGAATAAGTGGGGCAATTGAAAGCAAAACAACAATTATTTATCCATTTATTTTTTGTTGTTGACACAATTACAGATGTTTTCCATTCTCCCCTTCCCTGCCCCTCCCCGTCAACATACCCATGTCCACCCAGCCCCTTCCCCCTTGCCACTGGCCATCACCACACTGTTGTCTCTGTCCATGGGCCATGTATCTATGTTCTTTGGCTGATCCCTTTACCTTCTTTCATTCCCTCTCCTCTATTCTCCTCCCCTCTGACCTCGGTCAGTGTATTCCATGTATCCATGCCTCTATTTCTATTTCGTTTGTCAGTTTTTGTTCATTAGATTCCACATATAAGTGAGATCACATGGTATTTATCTTTCTCTCTTCGCCTTACTTTGCTTACATAATTTAAGCAATGTGAAAAGTAGCTTTGGGATGCTTTGGGGTTCAATTCACAATGTGTTTACAAGTTTAAAGTATAAAAGTATTTACAATATTCTAAGATTTTGTTAAAAGTGACAAAGAAGAGTACTGAGCTATGGTTCCTTTTTCTACAAAGCTGATTTCTTTTTATTTTTTATTTTTGAACTACTCTTTTAAATTCGTTCATAGCATACAAAGTTTCTTTTAAAAGGTAACATTTATTTTATGGGAAACTTTAGTGTTCTGCCTTTTTCTTTGTTCCTCTTTGAGGATTCATTTAACCCAGCATGTACATTTCAGGTGAGTGAAAATCTAAGTAGCAAGTTTTTAATGGGTTGCTGATCTGACAGCTGGTTCAAAAGGTTAGAGTAACAAAAATAACATGGTGATAGTTACAAAAGGTCAGTGAATTCTTAAGTAGAAATTATTTTAAACTTTATTTTTTAGTTAAGTAAGTCAGAACCTGAACTGTTATCACAAGCAGTATATTCTTCTCCCTGAGGAGTTAAGTGCAGGAAGACCAAAAAAAATAAAAAATAAATATAAATAAATAAATATAAATAAATAAAGAAATAAAAACACACACCAGCAACTATACTTATAAATGGTACATTGAAATTAAAATTTTAAAACTTTTCTCTTTTTAAGTTAGATCTGTCCTTTTGCCTACTTTGAATCCTTTTCTGAGACATATAGATTTTCTAAAGGCAAGCAGAGAGCACTGTACAATCTTGAAATTGTAACCAAATTGGGGGTCAGCTTTGCCTGTGCCCAATCAATATTTGTCCACTCGCCTGTTCTCCTCCACACTGCACACTGCGACGTGCAGTCCTGGGCAGAGCCAGGGCAGGCTTTCCCAGGGCTGTGGGGCCAGAGGTCCTGCGTGGGCAGCAGCATCACGTCCACCTGATCTCCATGGGATGTGGGCCCCTTTAAGCCCTGATGGATGGAGCTCAAAGGGAGGAGCAGGCTGCAGTATGTGTGGCAGAGGAAGAGAAGGGTGGGTGCCTGCAAGGCATGGTTAGCACAGTTGTCTCTGTCCTACAGGTCAGGACTATAACTCCAGGACCTTATGCTGGGGGCCTTTTCTGCTGTTGGGAATTAGGCAGGAAGATGTGGTCAGGAGCAAGAGGCAGATCAGCAGGAGATAACATTACTGCTGTGTGGGAGAAGATAAGGTCCCCACTGAGTGCCTGACACAGGACAGATTTATTTGTCTTCCCAGGTCAGTCCCCTTGCTAGCCCTTACCTTCTTCATAGACACTCCCACTGAAGGGAGAGGGAGTTGCTTTTCCAGGCTTGCGATCTCGATACTATCAGAGTTATTATTCCTTAAAAGGCATGAGCTATGCCTATTTGTTATTCTCTTTCTGGTTTCTAGTGGCTGGTTGGTAAGTGGACTTAGGGGCTCTTGGAGCTTGGTTAAAACACACACTTAGAGTTCTCTCTCTCTCTCTCTCCCTCTCCCTAAAATTTGCTTGATCCCATTGGTCCCAAGTATAGACTTGAAATTTGTTGGGTACTTCAAATAATCTTTTATGAGAGCTCTATTTTAAGTACTTGAAATATAAGTATTAGTCAGGTAGCACTTCAGTGTCTATTTCCCTGCAGAGGAAAGGATTAATGGGCAGTACAAGATATAGACATTTCTACATACCTGGCCATATTACTATCAACTATCACCCAAAACACATCTATTCAAAGTAGAGCAGCAACTCAAAATAAAGAGACAGCTTCTTTGGTGAGAGAGAAAAAAAGGCATTTGGGGTCAAACAGGCCTGGGTTTGCATGCTAGCCCAAACATGTAGTGTCTGTGAGACCATGGCAAAATAATTATGTATTGAATATTAAGTTCTTTAAACCTATTTTGTTACCTGTAAAATGGAGCTTAGAATGTTTGCTCTGGAGGATTCTTATAAAGTCAGAAATAATGCACAGTCTTTGACACACAGCAGAGACTCAGTTTATTCTAATCAGCTCCTTTCCTCTGTCCCAAATGATCTCTTCCTCTCTTTCATACGTAGCCCCTCAGGCTCCCTGCCATCCTTCTGAGACTTCTTTATTTTTTTTCTTTTTTAAAGTTTATCCTGATTTCCTATAGTCAGACATTACCTGTACAGAACTCTAGGTAGTTGAAAGTTGAGTAAAGAGGAAGGACTCAAGTTCTGTGGGGTCATGGTGACTTAGGCTATGCAGGCATATTAAATATCTCCCTACCTAGCAACTTGCTTAACGTTGGTAACCCAGGAAAATAACGTAACTTACTTCCAAACCGATGTTCCTTAAATACCTTTTCAACTTTTATTTAGAGTGAGCAGAAAAAGTTTCTACTTAAAAAAGTACACATTTGTGTGTGCGTGTTGAAAACTTAAGACTTGTTATATGTATTGAAAGTAGTATAACATGTTAATTTATTGGAATGATCTTTCTTTTCTTTTCATAGCTTTAAGTCATAAAAAGGGAACATTTGTTATTCACATAGGAAAACAGTTAATAAGACTAATATCCTCTAAATATATTTTCTTTCTTCTTTGTATGCTTGGTTAATAAAAATAGCACCTAAATAAAAATTTACCTTATCCCTGCCCCTTGCCAATTTTTCTCCATGCTACTAATTTTGAAATAATAATTGATTGTCATTGGTTTTTATGTTGTTGTTAGGCATTTTGAAGTTAAGGTATGACTTTAATTTTTTATTATAAATATTATATATAATATATACTGCATATGTCTTATATTATATATATATTTTATCTTTAGAGAAAAGGTAAATTACTGCCAGTATTTTGTTAATAATATTCATTTTGTGTTCTAATTTTGAATAATCTCCAGCTCTCAGTTTAATATTGTCTTCCCTCTTATATTTTTATAACTACCTATGATTATGGGCAGCACAATTTATTTAAAAAACATCTGAGATAACTTGTCTAAAACAATAACATTTTAAAAGGTTATAAAATGATATCAAACAATATTATGTATCGGTAAAATATCTTAACTTAATTTTTATGTATTATTACTTTTAATTTAACCTTTGCATATTATATTATAATTTCCTTACAGTTTACAAAATAATATTATACCTATACTTTACTTAATCCTGGCAGTAACCCTATAAATTAGGTATTATTAACACTCAACAAAAAATAGAAATGCAAATCAATCCATTTACCCTAGAGTATGAAGCTAGAAGTTGGCATACCCAGAATTGAAATATGAATCCTTCAGATCCAAATGCTATGCTCTATCTTGTGACCATGTTGCAGTTAACAGATACTTTTATTTTTAGAAAACTGAGCAAATGCTCTAAATCTTGGGTTAAGAGTCAGAAAGGCAAGAATAGAAAATCATCCACCTGGGATAATTTGTCCTAGAGAGTGCAATTAACTTGGTCCCAAGATGCTTTAAAGATCTGGGACATTTTTGATTAAGTAGGTGAAGGTTGGTAAAATTTGCCAACTTTTTTCCATTCTGACTTCATTCACTTCTTTGTACTTTAAATGTGGTTTCATAGAATAAAGGAAAAAAATGGAGTATCACATGGAAGGTTGACAGTCCATGGCTCCAGGCTTTTGAGATATCTTTCATCCTACTACTACTACCAAAAAAAAAAAAAAGATTTAAAGGTCCTGGAAAATGGGTTGGAGGCAAGTTGCACAAAGCAGAATTGACAGTTTGAGATACAAGGATATATTTTATTCATGGAAGGAGGGTGTTAGGAATGTCTGAGCCCCTATCATTGACATGCAAGTTCCTGTTCATTGACATACATCCAATTGGCATTATTAATTTGGATTCTATGATTCACTTAAGCCTGGCATTGCTTATGGTAGTAATACTTTAAAAAAATTTTTATAATGTAAGGCAGGAGGTAGGAGGCAAGAGAATAGGGAGGAGAAAGGTTAAAATAAAAATTTCATCTTAATGGGTCTTGTTGAGTTTAAAAAATGTACTGACATTACAATAATGTTTTAAATAGGAGTGGAATATTGTAATTTTTCACAATGTGATTATATGCAAAGAACAACCATGCTGTATTTTCTGAAGGTACTGTTATTTTGAGATGAAAGATTAGGTTAGAATTATAAATGATTATATTTTTAGCTATAGTATGTTCGTTTTCCCATGTTCATATTTTTCCCCCACTGACTTAAAGCATATTGAGTTAGGAAAGAACTAAAAAGGAAAGCACTTAGAATTTGAAGCAAGGTCTTAATAGGCATCAGGAAGAAAATCAAGTCACTGAAACTTTGTAATTTGTCCAAAATTTCATAGCTTCTAAATCTGTGTTCTTGAACTCTATAGCCTCAGAGTTCTACAAAATCTATAAAATAGGGGGATTAATAACTATAATCCATAATGTTACTCTAGTACTAAACTAGAAAATACATGTTAAGTGGTTAACACAGTTTGAAGCAGTCACATTACAAGATACTGTAAGGTTATGATGATAACAATAATAACAATAATTCTACATCTTACACTTTTTTTATTATCATACCGCACTGTAGTAACACAAGATGGTTTGGTGATAGCACCAGTTGGCAGAAAGGCTGCTATTCCTTAGTTCCTATAGTGCTAGGAAGTGCCTGGACGATGGGTAGGCGTGTCTGGGACAGGGAGGGGGACAGGAGATGGGAGGAAGAGGGAAGAACATAGGGAGAATAAGACCTATGAACCTCCCATGACACTGTGTGGAAGTTAACATCCATTTATTTACCAGATATTGAGTTCACCTCCTACCTCACTGTTAGGGAAAGTATTTGAAAAAGGGCATATTCACTTACCAATTCTTTATTATAAATAGATCTACACAAATAAAAGAGTCCCATTTCAGGGCAGTCTGACAACCCACCAAATGCAGGGGTTGCTTGCTTTCCACTGAGAACTATGCTTCTAGCTTCCGTGGCAACATGCAGGCAAGTGTGTGTTGAGAATGGAGATTCATAGCAGGAATGAGAGAGAACCTTTTTAGCCTCACAATATGTTAAGCATATGGGGTAATATAGAGTGCCTGTTTCATATACCACCTTTCTGAGGTGACTCAGAAAAAAAGTTCTCAATATAAAGTAATTATAACCCACTCAAACCAATCTTCCCTCATCATTCACCTTTGTTGACTCATTCCACTTCTATCAGTGTTACTTTCTATTTGAGTTATATAGGGGGAAACACATTTGATTTAACTTGCTGTAGCATTTTTCAAATTCCAGACATCACTAGAGTTCTTGAAAGCAATGGCTATAGAATTTGTGTTTGGTCCAGAGAGGTTTTTATCCCTGTTCTTTGAAGAAGTTGACAGTTCTGACATTTGGTCATTAGTATTTGGTGACCTGTGTGTCTCCAGTGAAAATTGAAGACACAACCTCAACTTGGATGATAAAAAGAAACCAAAGTAAAGTAAAAGAAGCATTTTTTTTATACCACTGGCTATAGCAGATGGACAATTTTTATTTTAAGATAAAAGATAAAATTTTTAGTCAATGAAAATTATCCTGGGTTTGCTTAGATGGGAACTGCCTGGTATCACTTAATCAGGTTAGAATTATCAAATAAAATTAATCTGGTTATTAGGAGACTTTTTATTTTGAAACCTATTTAAGTTTTTAATTTATTTGCTTTGTAGTATGTAAAGTAGCAAGAACAGAGTACATTAAGATTTTCTTAAAAAGTATCCACAAACCTCTATCAAATCTCTCAAATTAGATCTTTCAAAATCTATGACTATACTGAACTTTCTATGAGTTAGTAGGTCAAATAATAAACAATAGCAAACTATGAACAAAAATGTTTATTTCCAAACTTTTCCTAAATGTTAATTAATGCAGTTCTTTTTATTCAATATAATTTTTACATTATACTGAGTAGCCTGGCTCCCAGGAAATTCCCCAGCTACCCAGAGGACAATGGATGCAGTTCAGGGCTCAACTAGGGAAACAGAACCATTAGAATATATATATATTAAAAGGCTAATATGCAAATCAACCAAATGGTGGAACAACCAGTCGCTGTGACGCACACTGATCACCAGGGGGCAGACGCTCAATGCAGGAGCTGCCCCTTGGTGGTCAGTGAGCTCCCACAGGGGGAGTGTTGCTCAGCCAGAAGCCCTGTGCTGGGCTCACAGCTGGCAAGCACAGAAGCGGGGGTGGGACCCTCTCCTTCCTCCATAGTAGAGTAAAGGATGTCTGACTGCTGGCTTAGGCTCGCATCCCCTGAGGGCTCTCAGACTGCGAGAGGGCACAGGCCAGGCTGAGGGACCCCAGCCATATGCATGTTTGGGGTGACTAAGCCGGCTGGGGAGGGCCGTTACCAGGAAGGCAGGCAGAGGCAGTTAGGGACAATCAGGCAGGCAGGGGAGCAGTTAGGGGCAGTAGACAGGTAGGCAGGTAGGTGGTTAGGAGCCAGTGGTCCTGGATTATGAAAGGGATGTCTGACTGCCGGTTTAGGCCTGATCCCTTGGGGT
>NW_005871059.1:5678900-5680970 GCF_000147115.1 Myotis lucifugus | reverse complement strand
CCCTAACCACTTCTGCCTGCCAGCCTGATCACCCCCTAACCACTCCCCTGCCAGCCTGATCGATGCCTAATTGCTCCCCTGATTGCCCCCCACTGCCCTCCCCTGCAGGCCAGATGCCCCAAACTGCACTCCCCTATAAACCTAGTCCCCCAACTGCCCTCCTCTGCAGGCCTGGTCCCCAAATTGCCCTCCCCTGCTGGCCCGGTCACCCCTAACTGCCCTCCCCTGCTGGCCCAGTCACCCCTAACTGCCCTCCCCTGCCAGCCTGGTCGCCCCTAACTGCCCTCCCCTGCAGGCCTGGTTTCCCTCAACTGCCCTCCCCTGCTGGCCTGGTCGCCCCCAACTGCCCTTCCCTGCTGCCCATCTTGTGGTGGCCATCTTGTGACCACATGGGGGCAGTCATCTTGCGCGAGGGCGTGACAGTCAATTTGCATATTACCTCACACACACACACACACACACACACACACACACACACACATACTAGTGGCCCAGTGCACAAAATTCATGCACAGGGCGTGGGTCTCCTCAGCCCAGCCTGCACCCTCTCCAATCCAGGATCCCTCAGGGGATGTCTGACTGCTGGGGATCGGGCTTACACTGGCAGTTGGACATCGCTCTTACAATCCTGGACCGCTGGATCCTAACTGCTCACCTGCCTGTCTGCCTGGTTGCCCCTAACTGCCGGCCTGGTTGCCCCCAACCCCCCCCCCCCCGCCGGCCTGGTCACCCCTCACAGCCTGCTGTTCAGTCGTTTGGTCATTCCTCACTAACCCCCGTGCCGGCCTGGTCACCCCACGCAGCCTGCTTGTTAAGTCGTTTGGTCGTCCCTTACTAACCCCCCTACCGGCCTGGTCATAGGCAGCCATCTTGTGAGGGTGTGATGGTCAATTTGCATATCACCTCTTTATTACATAGGATATTAGAGGCCTGGTGCACAACATTCTTTCACTTGTGGAGGGGGGGGGGTCCCTCAGCCCGGCCTATGCCCTTTTGCAGTTCAGGAGCCCTTGGGGGATGTCTGACTGCCAGCTTAGGTCTGCTGCTGTGGAGGTAGGAGAGGCTCCTGTCACTGCCACTGGCTCACCAGTCGTCAGCTGGCTTCTGGCTGAGCAGTGCTCCCCCTGTGGGAGTGTAGCTCCTGCGTTGAGCTTCTGCCCCCTGATGGTCAGTGCACATCATAGTGACCAGTCATTTTGCTGATTGGCCGATTTGCATATTACTCTTTTATTATATAGGATATATATATCAAGAGATTTTCATGCAAAAGAACTGGCTTATGTGATAGTGGCAGCTGGCTAGGCAAGTCCAGAATCCATAGGGCAGGTCTTCAGGAAGGGCTGGCTGGAGCTCTTGGGCATATTCTATCCATAAGCATAATTTCTTCTTCATTAGGGAAGCCTCAGCTCTTCTTTAAAACCCGTTTTAAATTGATGGATTCAGTCAGACATCTCTGAATTACCTAAATCAGGCTTATCAAGATTCCAGGTCTATAAGTATCAGCCTATAACTCTGGGGTATGTGTGTGTGGTGTGTGTGTGTGTGTGTGTGTGTGTGGTGGGGGTGGAGCATGGAGCATGGGCTTACCTCTTCCTTTTCTTTCCCCATCTTCTTTCCAGTTCTAATGGAGAAAACTATTCTTTCATCTAATTAATTATTTGCTATTACAGTAGAGAAGGATTACGCCCCCCCACCCCCCCAATCATATTGAATACATGTGGTTAAGTTCATAGGTTAGCTCCTTAAAGCCTAATTAAAAGATTAAACACTGTTCTCTTTAGGTATACACACCCCTAATTTGGAGATTTTCTTCCCTTATGGTGACTAATTGAATTTTAAAGCTACATTATGGAAGTATATTATACCCCTATTATATGTTTTTCTTATGTACTCATTTCAATAATTTTATTCTTCCTATTCCTAATTTGGAGAATTATTTCCAAAACTAGAAAGGCCAGTGCGTAGAATTCCAGCACCGGTGGGGGTCGCACCACCTGCCCCAGCAATCGGGCTGAGTGGGGATGGCCTCACCCAATCCTGACTCGGTCCAATGGGAGGCCGGCCCGCCAG
>NW_005871059.1:5661251-5677487 GCF_000147115.1 Myotis lucifugus | reverse complement strand
GTGGATAGGGCCAGATGGAAGTGACTTACCCAGTTCTAAAGCCCAGGAGAGAGGTCCGGCTTGGGCAGAAATGGCAAGAAAGCAAAGAGGGTTATGTCACACAGCTGTAGGGAGATGGCATTTCAAGGAGTAAGTGGTAAAGTGTCCAAGTCTGTGACCCAAGTAAGATTAAAAATTGTAAACCACTATAAATGGCTGGAAATGGATTTTAAGTTAATAGCCAAATGAAACCTTCTAGAGGTGGAGTGCTTCTGAGAAGAAAGATCATGAGGCAGTAGGGAGTTGAAGACTCTAACTAGGATAAGGAAAGAAGCAATGGAATAGATTGGGAGCAAGTGCAGGGGTAAAGGAGTGTGCCATCGTAATGCAGTGGAAGAATTAATGTTCTAGAAGTAACTGAGGAGAACAGAAAAGATAGGAGGTTGTGATCATAAATTGGAGCATCTAAATGTATGGTTTCAGTGGTGAGGAACTTTGAGGTGATCAGACAGTCCAGAGAGTGGTTGAAGAGGGAGTTCTTTTTTTTTACATTCAAAAATTTTTTTCACCCTCACCAGTTTGGCTCAGTGGATAGAGTGTTAGTCTGAGGACTGAAGGGTCCTAGGTTCGATTCTGGTCAAGAGCACGTACCTTGGTTGCAGGTTCCCAGGCCCTGGTTAGGGTGTGTGTGGGAGGCAACCAGTTGATGTGTCTCTTTCACATCGATGTTTCTGATGTTTCTCTCTTTCTCCCTCTCCCTTCTACTCTCTCTAAAAGTCAATGGAAAAATATCCTCGGGTGAGGGTTAAAATTTTTTTTATTACAATTTACATTTAATATTATTTTATATTAATTTAAGTGTACAGCATAGTGGTCATATACTTTACTGTGTGAAAAAGATAAAGGATGTAGTCTTGGGGGGTGTAAAGTACAGCATAGGAAAAAGAGTCAATAGTATTGTGCCGGGTGGGTACTGGAAATATTTGGGGAACACTTTTCGGGAGTTCTTTTTGCCTGGGATTTGGGGCCACTTGAGAAATAGCTGTGGTGACATGGGCTGCACCGCTGAGAGATCCTAGAGTCTAAAGGAAGGAGTCAGCCTTCATTTGGATTGGTCGTGAAGACTCCTGGAAGAAATGCAGGGAGATTCCCAGTGCTCAGGTCTCGGCTGATGTACACAGGCAGGCAGGGCACTCTGGCCGGACGTTGGTTCACCTCCAGGGGTATAGGCCGCACACTCATATTACAGTGATGATATTTCTAGGCACTTACCAAGGGCTGCATATTATGATATTTCTGAAATTTTAAACAGTCCAACCTATTTCAGTCCCGTCTTATACTTGACAGCCGTGTATTGAGCCCAGAGACAAAGATGTGGTCAGTTTCTCAGAGGACTCACCGGTAATTATGTGGGTGGCAGGAATAAAGGAATAGCTCCTTCTTTTGGATTATATAGAAGGAGTGGTCAGAGAGTGTGGAATTAGATCTTGATTTTGAAACAGGGAGAGAAGCAGTAGGGTTTAGGGAGGAATTGCCAAGTGTGAGGGATGAGCATGAAAAGGCAGGAAAGAGGCAACAAAGAACATGGTTTTTGTGACCAATAGTAACAAGCCTCTTGGGCACAGTTTGCAGGAGACATTGAACAGGAAGTGAGAAAACACCATGGTGGCAGCTTGGGATCTGCCTTTGCTCTGAGAGGATGTTCTAACTGCTAGTCCAGAGTTCCACCTTATAGTATACTCAGTTGGGTTAAAGTAATCCCATTTTTATGATATGACTTTTCTGTGATTGGATTGTGCTGCTCAAAGTTTGTTATTTTGTAATTATTATAATCTTTTGTAATGTTCAGTTCTGCTTTTACTTAGTTATCTGTTTGTTTTTCCAGAAGGCCAACATAAAGATGTCCATAGGTTATGACAATTAATAATTTCAGTTTAGTTTTGAGAGTACAAAAGGATCTCGAGTCTTCTAATTAGGTCCCTTCTTTAGTGACAGCTAGTCCTAGGACAATAAAACAAGTCCCCACACCCCCCATCTATATAGTATCATATATGTAGGATCTCTTTTTATATTTTCTCTATCTTACCCCTGGCTCTTTTTTTCTCAATTATTTTCTAACTCCCGTTCTCTATTCTTCTTCTCTATAATATTTTCTATTATACAAATTTATAAATGCCTTCTCCCCTAGTAAACTAGTCCTTCAGGTAAGCAATAAATATAGGTAAATAATGTTGTAGAATCATCCAAGTTTTGTGCCCTTCCTCTGACATCTTATTAGGATGTCCTTCCTGTAAGCAGTGACCTTCTTAAAAATAAAGAACAGCCAATATCACGATATTCTTAACATGTGTTTTTCACTTTAAAAATTTCACAACAAAAACAGTAAGCATCCTTGTCCTGATGGTCCTGAAAAGTTATTCTAATGCTCTGTTGTAAATCTGACTCCAGTATGTATTAGATTTGTCCATATGAAAAATGTGTTAATACCATTGTGCCTTAAAATTATTTTATCTTTTTATATAAATGTAACCAACTCTAGAGACTGAAAATCAGGAATATACCTACTACCATTAAGAATTTTAATGTGGAAAAGAAGAATGTTAATATATTTTTCTTCTTTTAAATTTAATTTTAAACATATCCATAAACTTATAGCTATTTATAAACCTGGAGAGGATAATTTAATGGCACAAAAACATAGTAGGCTGCTACCCTGAGAACAGTATCAAACATTCCTGTCTCAAAAATGCCACTTAAAATCACTGGTCTACATTGTAATCTTCTTTTGAATGGTGAGAGCTTTTGTTGCTATGTCAACAGCTTGATCTAAATTTCAGTCTTCCCTGGCCTCCAGTGAAAAGATATTCTCCAGCTGACTCTCTCTCTCCTAAAGAGGTTTATTAAAAGCTGGCTAGCCAATTTAGCAGTGTAAAGACTCTGGGACTAATGGAAACTGTGCGTGAAGGTGTAGCATTTACCATGGAAGAGACTTTCCCCTCTAAGCTGTCAAACATTTGCAGTAGAGTTACCGCATTCTCATGAGCTGCTTCCACACTTCAGTCAAGTTGTCACTGAATAAACTGTTGAGAACATTCCATTGGCAGTGGAGTCTTTTAAGGGACCTTTTCCCAAATAACCATCACCTGCTAGAGGCCACCTGTTTTCTGAGCAACATGGTACTCAGATAAGTAGCCCACTTAATTTTAGTTCAGAAGGCATTTTTCTAGACCCTACAGCACTGTAAAGCTGGAGAAGATTTGGTGCTGATGAAGTGTAGAGTAAGTTCCCTTTGTGTTTGTTCTTGAAAGTTTCTTCACTGTGACCACTAAGTGGTTGCTTGCTCATTGCCAGGTTTTTCATGCAAGGAGCCGTAATTCCAGTGGGTACATTGACTTTATTCATCAAGATTCCTTTGGAGCATTCTGTTCAGAATCTTCATCTTAAAGACTGATGAACTGAGATGAGTCTTCTCTGACAGTTATTTGAATTCAAAATGAGTTGGATATTTCCTGATTTACTAGATGTACCAGTTAATAATGCGGAATGCGGATTTTTTTTTCAATAGATGGAGTTACACATATGTTGATATAGTAGATGTGATTTGATATGTATGCTATTTTGTTGTATTGACAGCAAGCTTCAGAACTTCATTATGTCAAATTTGCTGAAGGTGTTAACATCATAGATATTTTTACGCTTAAAAATGTTCGATTTCATGCCAAAAAAAGAGCATTTGTGGGAAGTTTTAATTCATTACTTTATTTTGAAGAAAAGTGCTGCTGAATACTTCGGGAAGCTTATGGTGAACATGCTCCATCTCAAGATACTTGTGAACGCTGGTATAAAAGCTTTAAAAGTGATGATATCGATGTGAAAGACAAAGAACGTCCAGGTCAACTGAAAAAGTTTGAAGACCAACAATTACAAGCATTATTGGATGGAGATGCATGTCAAACTCAAAAACAACTTGCAGAAAGATTAAACGTTGCTCAACAAACAATTTCCAATCATTTACAAGCAATGGGAAAGATTTTAAAGGAAGAAAAATGGGTGCCACATCAACTGAACGAAAGACAAATGGAAAACTGAAAAGTCATCAGTAAAATGTTGCTTCAACAGCATGAAAGTCTTTTTTGCATCGAATTGTGACTGGCGATGAAAAGTGGATTTATTTTGAGAATCCCAAATGCACAAAATCATGGGTTGATCCAGGTCAACCATCAACATCCACTGCAAGGCCAAATCGCTTTGGAAAGAAGACAATGCTCTGCGTTTGGTGGGATCAGGAAGGTGTGGTGTATTATGAGCTTCTAAAACCAGGTGAAACCATTAATACTGATGCTACCGACAACAAATAATCAATTTGAACCATGCTTTGATCGTGAAACGACCAGAATGTGCCAGAAGACACGGCAAAGTAATTTTGCTTCATGATGATGCACCATCACACACTTCAAAACCAGTTAAAGACACGTTAAAAGATCTTGCCTGGGAAGTATTAACACACCTGCTATATTCACCAGACCTTGCTCCTTCAGCTTACCACTTGTTCTGATCAATGGCACATGCACTTTCTGAGCAGCACTTCAAAACGTACAAAGAAGTGGAAAATTGGGTCTCTGAATGGTTTGCCTCAAAACAAGAAAAGTTCTATTGGGATGGTATCCACAAATTACCTGAAAGATGGGGGAAATGTGTAGCTAGTGATGGACATTACTTTGAATAAAGCACTTTTGATGTTTCTCTTGAAATTATCATGTTTTCTTTGATTACAAAATCCACATTATTAACCGGTACACAGCTAATATATAGTGGTGACCCCCCTCCCCCCCCACCAGTATTGTAGCTAATCCCCTAACCCTTCTAAACAAAAGTGAAGAATTACAACAGTTATTCATTTTTATCCGTTTGGTGATTAGTTAACATCTGAATTTCATTTGTGTCACAAATCAGTAACTCTTAGGTAATCCAGGTTCCAGATTTCAGAAACATGTTAGTGCGACACAATGCTTCATAAACATGCCCTAGGTAATCCTTCCAGCCAATCACATTGTTATGCTTACAGATAAAATTATGTTTCACAAGCATTAGCAGAGGTGCAATTACTGATTACTAATATTTTAAGACATCCCCAATTATTAATAACATTCCTCTGAGCAACTAGAAAATGGCATGACCTGTAATGAAAAGTCAGTGATATTTAGGGCGCTATCATAACTTTCAGAGTAAGAGACCGCTCATGCCAACAATAGAGTCATTCTTGATTTAATCTGAAGAGTAACATAAGAACCTATTGTGTGCCAAATGCTATAGTAGAGCATATAAATGCAATATTAACTCTGATATGGCCTCTACCTTTAAAGAGACCCCAATCTATATGAAGAGATCCTATATAATAAAGAGGTAATATGCAAATTGACCCCCACTCCATCACACAGTCACAAGATGGCAGCGCCAACAGTAGAGGCTGGGCTGGCTGCTCCATGTGCCAGCCACTGGAGTTCCCTCTTTTTTTTGTTTTTATATCATGTTTTTGTTGTTTTATATCATGTCTATGTTGTTATTTCATTTTGTTATTGTTTATTAATAAATTCATATATTATTTTCATATACATTTTACTCATTTCCTTTCATCTCTGACACTTCTATTACAGAGAAAGGGCAAATAGCAATATGAAAATATTCCCTCTAATTAATTCCCTTTTAATGTGCACAAATTTCATGCACCGGGCCACTAGTAGACACATAATTACAATATACAATGAAAGTACTAACTGATGCAAGTAAAAAATATTTTGGGAGCATCAAGAATAGGGGAATATTTGTAAGGTGAAGGCTTCATGGAGAAAGTGACCTTTAAGCTGAATCTTAAAGGAAGAATAGATTTTGCAAGGCAGATAAACTGCATTGTAATACTAGCAAAACTCTTTTATCATATACATGTTGCCAAGTATTTTACTCTGCATCTCTTATTTCTTTATAGTATATATTTATTATCATAATAACCTTGTGAGTCAGCACCATAAAAATCTCCATCTTAGAGACTTAAAAATTACCCAACAGAGAGTTCAGTAATTTGTCAAGGTCCCCAGCCAGGGTGTGGAGGGAGTTACTTCACACTCTGAGTTGTTAACCACTAAAACTAAGCCATCTCTCACTGTGAAGGTGAGATACTAAATAGATAAAATGGTCATGGAAAACTTAATATTATTTTCTGGCCCAGGTGAGTGGAGTTTACTCCACAGTTTTCTAATTTTGATTAGAGATCTTGAGACTAAGGACCAGTCTATATATTTCTTTTCTATTCCTCACAGTGCCCTGGATGGGCTTCCTAGGTAATTATAGACACAAATTCCTCTGTGTGCATGTGAAATACTCAAAGCATAAAGTCATTTGCAAATGCAAAATACTACTTTTTAAATATTTGGAATAAAGATGCCCTCTGAAACAAGTGCCCTGACATTTATATATGAGTATGGAGTCTTAAATTTACTAAGGAAACTTTGAGAAGTCATAGATGATGTATAAACTAGAGATATGCTTGCAAGATTCTGACAAAGTCAGTTAGTATCAGAAGAACAGACATAAATAAATCAGTTCCTTGCTGAACAAAACATAAATAAATCAGAAGAATGAAACTGAAAGAATCCAGACCCTGCTTTAATTATACAGGTCATAACATATACCTGCCATAAAACAGCATCATTGAAAACATTCACAATTGCAGATTAACATCCCACCTTTTGCTAAAACATTGTGTGGCAATTTCTGGGGGCTCACTAGGTAAATTTAGTATCTAAATACAAGTGAAACTGAGAAAAGAAGACATGTTTCCTATCATAAGTATTATAGTAATGTATCTTTCTAGAAATAATAACATAAGGACAACAACATTGCTGCAATCACAGTTAAACTTGTTCTCTTAGTTTTTTTTTTTTTAGTGGAAAGATTTGGAGCCACCTCCCCACAGTTTGCCTAATTTCTCCATCTTTGAAGAGACAAATTGCATTATGTTTTCGAAATGATTTTGTGAGTCCCCTTTTCTCCAATTCGCTTGTTTGCTCAAGTCTTGGTTATTTTTAAAAGCTTTCGATTTTCTTTGCACTCATTTCTCATTTAGAGTTTGAAATAATATGATCAAATACATTTTCCTTAAGAAATTACATTCAAATCAGAATCTGGATGGAAGGCTTTTATTAAATGAAGTTTTTGCTCATGGGAATATTTTAAATGTGTGAGGATAAAGGGATGCATTATTTTTATAGCAGCTGGTGTGAGAAAACCTTTGTAGAAAGATACCAGCCTTCTTAAACAGAGGCTTTGACAAAGCCACCAAGGGGTAGAAACAAAGCTTTGGAGTCTCAGGTAGAACTTATACCCAAATTTTATGCCAAAAAAAGTAACACTAAAAAAAATGAAGAGTGAATGAAACAAGAGGTAGAATGGTCTCTCGGAGTAGCACTATTTTCAAACCATAGATCATATCCCATCAATGGATCATAGATTCAATTAATGGATGGTGACCAGCCATTAAAAAAAATAAAAGAGAATAGAAAACATCAGTGCATAACATGTAGTAGATACTAAGTATTGTTTTTAGGAAATATAGGCACATATAATAAAGATCATTGCTTTGTAAAGTGTACGTTCAATTTTACGTGTGTGTATAGTTGGTAACTATATTTCTTATAAAACCTTTGTAAATATAAATTCTGAACAGTAATCTAAAGAGAAGAGAAATTAATTGTGGGTTATGGTTTTAATTGTGGGAAGAATAAAATCAAGACTTTGTAAATCTTCATCTCCATTGATAACACTTGAGTCAATTCTACTTTGTTTACAAATACTTTCATGCAAATGAAGTTTTTTGTGGTTGTGTGTGTGCCTGTGTGTGTTCATGTACCTGCACACACATGCAGATGTGTGTAGTGTGTAGGGAGGGTTTCAAGAACTTAGAAAAAAATTTAATATATATTAATATGTATTATGATTAATTATCATAATATAATGTATGATAATATATTAAAGCTAGAGGCCTGGTGCATGAATTCATGCACCAGTGGGTTCCCTCAGCCTGGCCTGCAGGATCAGGCTGAAACTGGCTCTCTGAATTCCCCCGAGGGGTCCAGGATTACGGATGGGTGCAGGCCAGGCTGAGGGGCCCCACCAGTACACAGTCGGGGCCAGGGAGGGATGCTGGAGGTTGGCCAGCTGGGGATGGACTGTGGGAGGGCTTCAGGGTGTGTCCAGCCCAACTCTCTCAGTCCCGATTGGCTGGACACCAGCAGCAAGCTAACCTATCGGTTGGAGCGTCTGTCCCCTGGTGGTCAGTGTATGTCATAGCGACTGGTCGACTGGCCAACTGTCTGCCCCCTGGTGGTCAGTGCATGTCATAGCAAGTGATTGAGCATCTTTAGCATGTCATTAGCATATTATGCTTTGATTGGTTGAATGGCTGACCAGATGACTGGACACTTAGCATATTAGGCTTTTATTATATAGGACTAGAGGCCCAGTGCACAAAAATTTGTGCACTCGGTGGGGGGGGAGGTCCTTCAGCCCGGCCTGTGCCCTCTTGCAGTCTGGGACCCCTCAGGGGATGACCACCTGCTGGCTTAGACCCGCTCCCTGGGGGATTGGGCCTAAGATGGCAATCAGACATCCCTCTGGCAGCCCGACAGCCCTCAGGGGATGTCCACTTGCCAGCGGGGACCAGGCCTAAACTGCAGTTGGACATCCTTAGCGCTGCTGAGGAGTCAGGAGAGGCTCCCACCACCACCACTGTACTGGCAGCCATCAGCCTGGCTTGTGGCTGAGCAGAGCTCCTTCCATGTGAGAGCGCCCTGACCACCAGAGGGCAGCTCCTGCATTGAGCGTCTGCCCCCTGGTGGTCAGTGTGTGTCATAGTGACCAGTCATTCCCAGTCCTTCTGCTGTTAGGGTCAGTTTGCATATTACCCTTTTACTATATAGGATAGAGGCCTGGTGCACGGGTGGGGGCCGGCTGGTTTGCCCTGAAGGGTGTCCCGGATCAGGGTAGGGGTCCCGCTTGGGTGCCTGGCCAGCCTGGATGAGGGGATGATGGCTGTTTTCAGCTGGTCACACCTCCTTCAGGGTGGGGGTCCCCACTGGGGTGCCTGGCCAGTCTTGGTGAGGGGCTGAGGGCCGTTTTCAGGCTGAAGGGTGACTGAAGCTCCCAACCTCTCCTTTTTTTCTTTTTTCTTTTTTTATTCTGGGATTTATTTACCTTCTATGGCTGTCACTGGAACTGAGAGCCAGCTTTAGCTCTGAGGCTAGGCTCCAGCTCTGAGACCTTGGCTGCTGCAAGCAGGTATCTGGGTTTGTTTGGCTTCTATAATTGAAACACTATTGCAGCTCCAGCTCTGAGGCCCGGCTGGCTGAAAGCAGGTTTCTGAGGTTTGTTTAGCTTCTATAATTGCAACATTGTTTCTTAGAGTGCAGCTCAGAGGCCAGCAGCGGCAGGCGGGGAACCTTGGCTCACTCCATCACTGGAGCAAGCTAGCCTCCTGTTCGCTTCAGCTGCCTGGCTACTGACCGCCATCTTGGTTGGCAGTTAATTTGCATATTGCCCGGATAGGCCAATGGGAAGCGTGTCGGAGGTACGGTTAATTACCATGTTTGTCTATTATTAGATAGGACTAGAGGCCCAATGCATGGAATTTGTACTGGAGTAGGTCTTCCTTCCCCTGGCTGCTGGCACCAGTTTCCATTTGACACCTGGGACCCAGGCTTCCCTTGCAGCCCTGGCTTCATCTGGAAGGTCGTCCATCTAATTAGCATATTATGCTTTTATTATTATAGACTGGAATGCACCAAATTCATGCAAGGGGCTTGGCCCTCGCAGCCCCGGCTTTGTCCGGAAGGTCATCCAGAAGGATGTCTGGAAGGTTGTTGGGCTGTCCAGTCTAATTAGCATATTATGCTTTTATTATTATAGATATACTAGAGGCCCGTTGCAGGAAGATTTCTGCAAGAATAGGGCTTCCTATGGCTGGAGCAAAGCAGAGAAGGGACCGAAACCCGCAACGGGTTTCGCTCCCACTCCCTGCTGCCCGGCTGGTTTGTTTCCCCTCCCGCTCCCCACCACCTGACTGGTTTGTTTCCATTCCTGCTCCCGCCGCACAGCTGGGTTTCCCCTCCCACTCCCGCCGCCTGGCTGGGTTTCCCTCCCACTCTGCTGCGGCTGGGTTTCCCTCCCGCTCCGATGCAGCTGGGATTCCTTCCCGCCTCCCGCCTCCGCCGCCTTGTCTCCATTCCTGTCTCTGCCACTTCTACTTTGCTCTCTTCTGTAGCGCTTTGCTTCCACGTTGTCTTCAGTCTTCGCTTCCAGCCGGTATATGCAAATTAACCGTCATCTTGGTTGGGTTAATTTACATATAGTGGCTCTTATTGGCTGGTGGGCATGGCTTAAGGCATAGCAAAAGTACGGTCAATTTGCATGTTTGTCTTTTATTAGTGTAGATACCCTAAGTATATATTCATGTTTAAATGTCTTACATATGTTCACATACTAGAGACCCGGTGCATGAATTCGTGCGTGGGTGGGGTCTGGCTGGCCTTCCCCGATCAGGGCCGGCAGGGGAGAGGGGTCTTGGGTAGTTGGCAGGCCGGCTCCACCCCTTGGTCGAACTCTGGTCGAACTCCCAGTCAAGGGGACAATATGCATATTACCCTTTTATTATATAGGATAATAGATATGGCATTTACATTTTTGGATACATTTAACTAACATCATCTTGAGGTTAGAAGCTAATAAAATTCAAGTAGCTACATTAGGAAGGAAAGGAATCATTAACACATAGTACTTCATTAAATCATTCACTTTGATTTTAAATTCTCTTACCTGAAATGAGATGTGTAATTAATAGAGTATGTAACATCAGGTCCAATGCTTGAATCATTTTATTTTTATTTTCTATTACTTTATTCTTAATGAATTTTTCACATTGCTGAATTTAATATGCTTTCAGAAAGATTGCCAGAGTTTGCTATTTTAAATATTTTTTCACTAAAACTTTAATCTGAAAAGTTTATGCTTGTGTTAGTGTATGTGACATTCTCTATACATACCCCAATATTTTGTTAGTTTTGCATCATTTTATCTGTTTTATACAATTTATAGCTTATAGATTAAACTATTTTAGAAGCAGTTCAGAAACTGCTGAACAT
Source organism: Myotis lucifugus (assembly GCF_000147115.1). Classification (NCBI taxonomy): domain Eukaryota; kingdom Metazoa; phylum Chordata; class Mammalia; order Chiroptera; family Vespertilionidae; genus Myotis; species Myotis lucifugus. The sequence continues at coordinate 5,666,319 of NW_005871059.1, read as the reverse complement.
TTAGTATCTTCCTTGAAACAATTATTTTTTGTTTATTTTCTTCTCAACATCTCTTCCCTATATTCTTTTTTTTCTTTTTTTCTGTAGATATATGGTGTTTCTCCCAGGTGGCAGATGCTGAAAATTTTAGTGAATAAAGCAGACACTATCCCTGTCCGCATAAAGCTCCCAGTAAAGGGGAAGGGCCCGGTTTAAAAGTGCACACAGAAGGGACATTTAGCCTAGACTTAGGAGCTTGGGGAAGTTCTCTGGATCAAATGGTACCTAAGATGCCACCTGAAACATGAGAAACACATGGCAAAGCAAGTCGGAGCTGGGGTGAGGTGCAGAAAGTGACTGGCAAAAGGAATAACGTGCCCAGAATAGGAGGCAAATGAACATGGGAAGGAGAGCTGAAAGGTGACCCTAGAGAGGTTGGGAAGGGCTTCATCTCCACATGAAAGCTGCTGAAACTGGGAATCTGAGTTGTATCATAGAAACAACGAATAGCTGCTCATGGCATTTAAGCAGGTTCCACTTGATTTCTACTTGAGAAGGAGTATATTGGTGAAAACAGCTCAAGGACACTCAAAGTCCAGTGTAGATTCTAGACCAGATTCAACTAACACTTTCTGTAAAATACTGGATATTAAATATTTTAGACTTTGTGGGCCATATGGTCTCTGTTGCAACTACTCAATGCTGTGAGAGTGTGAACATAGTCATAGACAATATATAAACAAATGGGTCTGATTATGTCCAATATAATTTTATTTAAGGACATGGAAGTTTTTCTTTGCTATATTTTTTATCTATTGCAATTTTATCTATTTTATTCCCCCCCCCAAGCATTTAAAAACGATTCTTGGCTTGTAAGTCATAGGAAAACTGGCTTGGGCTAGATTTGGTTCACAGGCTCCAGTGTGCTGACCCCTGTTTGAGAGAAAAGGCCGGTGTGGGCAGTGCACGAGGATATCTGCAGAGTAAGGGGCATGGGTTAATTTTTGCTTGTGACTAATTCTGATGGCAGAGTACAAAGATGGCTTAAGTGTTAAGTATAATTATAAAGGCTCTTAAGTTGATGCCTTTGAGGGGAAATGCATATTTATATTCATGTTTGATATGCTTAAGGGGAATTAATCTTCTTTAAAATCAAGTCCTACAGTGTCCTCACAAGCTAATAGTGGAACAGATATTAAATACATGAATATATAAAAACATAATGCATGTAATTATACATTATTAGAAAGAAATATATTAGTTTGGGTTCTCCAGAGAAACAGAACCAATAGGGGATATTTATATACAGCTCATGCACACAGCTATTCCACACCCTCTCAGGCACATAAGAATGAGCCTTGGGCCTGCAACACTTTCTCAATTATACAGTCCTTACAGCCAACACTTGACTTACTATCTTTTCCTGTTTCAGGCTCAATTTGTACTTCTTTGTTCTGCTTAAGCAAATTTATCATAGGGCACCTGGTCAACCCCACTATTCTATCTGTCTCCTGTGATGAGGGGATGGGGTCCTTCTGCTGTAGCACAAATGACATGCTGCCAGCAGGGACCTGCTAGCCACGGAGCACTTGCTGATCATGGGGGACCTGCTGGCCAAGCGGGACCTGCTGATCATGGGGGACCTGTTAGCCATGGGGGACCTGCTGGCCCTGGGGGATCTGCTGGTACTGGGGAGCCTGCTGGTATTGGGGGACTGATGCCAATTATGGAAGCTGATTTTGCTCCATCTCTTCTCTATGTAAACGAAGTGTTGTTTCATCCAGTGCTTGATTACATTGTTTTCCTTGGTGACTCATATACCAAGATGCAGTAGGCAAAAGTGTATATATGAGAGAGAGAGAGAAAATGAGAGAGATTTATTTATTATGAGAAATTGGCTTACACAGTTTGGGAGGCAGAGAAGTCTAAAGATGTGCAGTCAGCAAGTGGGAGAACTAGGAGAACTGATGGCAGAGGCAGGAGAAGACCAATGTCCCAGCATGAAGACAGGCAGAGAAAGAGAATTCCTTACTCAATCTTTTAATTCTTTTCAGGCCTTCAGTGGACTGGATGAGCTCTACCCACATGAGGGAGAGAAATCTGCTTTACTCAGTCTAGGAACTGAAATGTTAATCTCATCCAGAAATATCCTCACAGACATACCCAGCAATAACATCTAATCAAATATCTGGGAACCCATTGCCTATTTAAGTTGACATATAAAATTAAGCATCCCAGTAAAGAAGAGAGTTTATAAGCTGAACTGACATGATTGGAGGGTCTGGTCAACTCCTTTGAATCCAGAAGATGAGTTAGCTAAACAGTAGAGTGCTTGGGGATGTTGAGGTTGGAGTAGAAAATTTTAGATGGAGGAACAACACATATAAATCCAGAAAAAAAATGGGAATGTATTAAAGACCAGAAAAAGCACTTTATTTCACCTAGAGTTTTCTGGCCTGCCTGAGGGAGCTAAGCAATATAGAAACTCCAGGAACCCTTTATCCCCCCATCATCTCATCAGGGTAGAGCCAGCGCTAAGCAGCTACAGAACAGTGTTACTATTCAGTTCTCCAAGAACAAGTACTCTTCTTAAAAACAGTCTCCCTGCTCTCTGTACCCCTCACCCGCTTATCTAAATAACTTCTAACAGAAAAAAGAATGAACTATGAGAAAAACTTCTGATCTTCATAAAAAGGGCATATTTTATGTCCTTGATTTTGTCCTTGGCCCACAGAGACCCTCTTCCTTTGGGGAAGGCTCTCAGCAGGACATCATGACGCTCCCAGAACATCATCCTTCACATCAGGAGGAGGTAGGGTAGGCCTGTGACCAAAAGTGGTTCTGTTAGCCTCAAGTTGTGTGTTGGAAAACCATGAACAAATAACTTTATGTGTTGAAAAAAGCATGAACAAAACTGAAGAATGCAATAAAATCATTTATAAAACAGCCTTGGAAATTCCATTTTTGTCAGGAATGTCACTAAAATATGCTTTCACAAAATAATACTTGTGGAGGAAAGACAAAGCAATCAAATTGTCTTGGGACCAACCACATTGTGCTATATATTTTATATACCACATTAAAAGAAGTCACAGTGCAATGTGTATTGTGATCTTAGAATTACATTTACAATCTTTGCATACAACATGCACATTATGAAATACTTTCATATGTTATACACCTATAACAGTGAGTTTTCATCATTTTAAGTATAATTAAGATCACGGTATATTGTTCTGATATAGTTTTCATTGCATCCTCAGGGCTTAGGCATATAGTGAAGATTCCTAAAATTATGGCAGATCCATTTTTAAGGGTGAAAAAAAGCCCTTAATATCTTCATTACTTATGAGTAGTTTGGGCCTGCCAAAAATCCAGCTGTGTTACTATAGAAACCTCATTGGCCTAGATCTGATGTCATCACCCAAGAAAAGTTAAAATTCAACCATTCTATTATGAATTGTTAATACAAATAAACATTGAATCATCTAATTATTGGTTACAGATAACACTTCCCCAATGCTTTACTTTCAGTAGTTAAAAAATTCATTAAACATGATTTATCAAGAAGGAAATATCGAAGTGGAGGGTGAGGAGACTGGCCAAAAATTACTGTTTTTTTAAAAAAACAATGAAGCAAATGACTTCTGAAAATATATCCTAGTGGAAAAAAAAACTATCCTAAAGATGTTTAAAAGAGCTAAGTACAACTAGCTAAATAAATCCTATGCTTCCCTTTCTAATAATAGAAGAGGCTCATTGTTGTTATATTCAAAGAGCAAAACTCAGAGGGTGCCATCATAAATGAACTTTATTTTCCTCTATAACTCTCCTTTTAATCTTGCAGTAAAGGATGTTTATTTGTCTCAGCCCATAAATGATATTCAGGCTAGGTTTCATAACTTAGATGATAGAGTCCCACATTCACTTCTCATCTCAAAAGAGTTTCTGTTTAGTAATGAAAATGTCCAGTCCAGTGTGATAATAAACAACTTTTGAATTTTTATTAAGGTGAAAGCATCTATCTCCCTTTACAGAGAGCCTGATAACAGTAGGAGTCTGCACTCTGGCTGGAGGAGGGCTTTGTCACTTTTTCTTCTGCCAACAATATCTGCTCAACTAACTGCCTCTTAGGGCGGGAGGGAGGTAGGGAGAAAAGAAGGTAGAACAGGTCTTTTTAAAAATATATATATTTTATTGATTTTTTACAGAGAGGAAGGGAGAGGGATAGGAAGGGAGAGGGATAGAGAGTTAGAAACATCCATCAGCTGCCTTCTGCACACCCTCTACTGGGGATGTGCCCGCAACCAAGGTACATGCCCTTGATTGGAATCAAACCTGGGACCTTTGAGTCCGCAGGCCAATGCTCTATCCACTGAGCCAAACCGGTCAGGGCAGAACAGGTCTTTTTTGACTGATAATGGTAAATTAGTAGCAATGCTCTAGAGCAGCGGTTGTCAACCTGTGGGTTGCGACCCCTCTGGGGGTCGAACGACCCTTTCACAGGGGTCGCCTAAGACCACCGGAAAACACATATATAATTACATATTGTTTTTGTGATTAATCACTATGCTTTAATTATGTTCAATTTGTAACAATGAAATTGGGGGGTCACCACAACATGAGGAACTGTATTAAAGGGTCACGGCATTAGGAAGGTTGAGAACCACTGCAGAGGGCTTCCAGGGATCAAAGCTGACATTTACTCTTTGGGCACTTTCATGGGCTCTATGGAGATGCTCCCCTCCCTCCAACCCCCAAAGCAGAGGCATCCACTCTAATTTGTTTCCTCCATAATCCCTGGACATCTAGGTACACTTCCAACTCTCTCTGCTAAGATTTCCTTAACCTTCTAGGTAGCACTTCTAGGAAGATCTAAGAAAAGTCCAGCCTTATTTTTTCTATTGTGTGACCAATGTCTGATCCACAGAAATCATTGTGCCTTTGACACAGTGATTTATACTTTCTTTTTCTTCCTTCCTTTCTTCCTTCCTTTCTTTCTTTCTTTCTTTCTTTCTTTCTTTCTTTCTTTTCTTTCTTTTCTTTCTTTCTTTCTTTCTTTCTTTCTTTCTTCTTCTCCTTCCTTCCT
>NW_005871059.1:5541494-5661151 GCF_000147115.1 Myotis lucifugus | reverse complement strand
CTTCCTAGCTTGCTTCCATCCTTCCTTCCTTCCTTCCTTCCTTCCTTCCTTCCTTCCTGCCTTCCTTCCTTCCTTCCTTCCTTCATTCCTCCCCTCCTTTCTTCCTTTTTGTTTTTTAGCTCTTTCGTAGGAAGCTCCAGGCTTTTACCTATTCAGTGGCTCAGACATGGTGTCTAACAAGATCCAGGGACATATGTTGAACTCTTCCACAGAGAAAGACCAGGACAATGGGGGAGGTACTCACAGTATAATAATCTCTGGGAAGGTTTTTTTTTAAAATGTAAATGGGGAAATGACACTGTTTTCAGCTTTCTGCATCTTAATTAGAAACTTCAATTTCTGATGCTTACTTTTGGTAACTAGAACTCATATTCCTGTGGAATCTCTAATGCACCTCATTGAAAGTCACTGATATGCAGAGAGTTAATGCTAGATTTTGTAGAACTCTTAAGTCATATTTTATTATGCTTTAATTTGTATTGAGAAACAGTGGATTATATATTTTTTCAAAATGTAAATTATATGGTTAAATATCTTTTTTCATACCACAGTGCCCCTTCTAGAGAAGCTGATATCCCATTTAAAGGGAGAATGCCCTCTCTGACCACTTCCTGGCACATAGGAATCAATGACATATACATTTCTTTGTGAAGGGAATAATGAGGGTTGATTGGTATCATGGTAAGCAAGCAAATAAGACAGGGCAGTGGCAATCTCTACTCCTCTCAGGCATATGAAGCCATGCTCTCATTACAAGAGAATGAGCTCAGACCATGCACTAAAGATTCATGTAGCCAGCTACTCTGGGCACTAAACATATATGTCCAAAGCATTTGGAATAAATTGCTTCTAATCTGACACTTTTACCTCCAGGTATGAATTCTTGCAATGACCTCAGGTTACAAATCACAGCTACTAACTAATGGACTCATAACATCATTGACACCCATCATTTTTGTGTGTGTTTCATGTTGCTTCTTGCTGGAGCTTGCTGTGACAAGTTACATCCCATCTGTCTGCTCAGTATCAAGCAAAATGACAAACATAACGCAGGAAACATTGTTCAGATATTCAAAATTGTTTTCTACCATTTGGTTTTACAAATATGTTAACATTTAGAGATGGTAAATAAATGAAAGATGAATAGGACCTTGAAATTGGGATGATCTGTGAGAACTGTATGATGACAGCCATATTTTTAAAAAAACATTTGTTCACATTTACGATTGTTACACATTTTATATTTAAGTCACTTACCTCTCTCCAAAAGGATCCAATGCTCTGGAATAAATTAGCTGTCATATTTTATACAAGTAGGAAATAAAGAATCTGCCTCCTTCTTTGGAGCTGGGTTTTTATAGGAAAACGTAGAGATGTGGTATGACTGGTATTTCGTTTCCTGATCTAAAAAACACTTTAATGGAAAAAAAAATCCACCCTTCAGTGGACACTTTTTTACCAGAGTTACTGAGGTATTGTGTTAGAAAATTTTCTCTGTAAGTTAGAGGTGGGTTTGAGTAAATTTTAGACCCTTAGTTATTCCTATTAGGAGATAGAGAATTTCCCCCTGATGACTGCCCATTACTTTTTCTGTGGTGGTACAGCTGTAATTGCAAGAAGTTCTGTATTTTTTCTTTAAGGTAAAATCAACTGGAAAGATCTAAGAATTTGATGAAATATCTTAATCAAAGAGAATATGCATTTGACCATTTTGTGTTCCTTCTCAAGCACACATATTTATCTCTCCCCACTTTTGTATAGAGAGGGTTAAGCATAAAAAACATACTCAAGAGATGCACATTGGATTTATGAAACAGGTCAGCTGACTGACCAATGGATACTCTATTAATGATGGTATTTGGCTATGAGACACTCCTACTGCCAGTGGAAATAGGGCTCTTCCATAGAGTCACGAGAAAAGCATTTCGGGGACCCACACATGACAGGATGAAGTATAGTGGTAAGATTTATTGGAGTAGAAATAAAGGACTGTCTCTAGGTGTCCAGTGTCTAATCCTGACCAGGTGGCTCAGCTCCATCCCACTCTGGAAGAAGTCCAGTCTCGTCTTCACCAAGTACAGAGGAAGGGCCAAGTTCCAGAGAGTCTGGCCATTGGCCCAGCATCGGCAGGGCACCCAAAGCTTGCAGTTCATTTCAGTCCATGCCAAAGCTTAGTCCAGTTCAGTCTCTGTCCTGGATCAGCTAGCTTAGTCTCTGTTCCTGGCTGCACTCCTGCTGGCACTGTTGGGGCCGTGCTTGGAGCCCATGCCTGGGCCCGTGCAGCCCCCTAAGGCTGCTACAGAGAGAAAACATGTGAACAAATGGGTGAGCGCACAAATGAACACATGCTACCCAGGGGGGCCTTTGTTAAGCTTTGATTATATTACCTCAGGCTCTCTTTCCTAATCCTTCGTGAATTTGGGCTGGGTCCTCTCCCTATACGATCCCTTCTTAGATCTTTCGATGTTCTGCATCCTTATCCTCTCTGATTCTTCTTCTAGATGTTCTCAGGCTAGCCTCCGCCCCTTTATGTTGCCATTTTGGTTCTTACTGCACATGCCCCAAAGTGTTGCTGTGTCGTCTCTTTTCTACTGTGCATGCACCTAGCAAAGGAATTTCTCCCACCTTCCCCTGGAAATGTTGGCTAATGACCAGTAACCGATTCTTTATGCCCACTGCAGGGATGAGGTTCCCTTGGCAGAGGACGTGACAGTCCCCTGGAGAGTCTGTGAATGCTGTGGCTTCCTAGTGAATGAGGCTTAATGTTCGATTCAGCTCCCTAGTTGATTAGGCTTAATATCTGGTCCCATTTCCTCCCTTCCTTTATTAATTAGCTACCTGTGCTAACACTCCCTCAACCTTCTTAGTTTTCAAAAAACTACCTAACTTTGACTCCAAAGCATGCAGGAACTAAAATATTATGCAGTTCTTATATCTTACACACAAAGAAAAACATATGAATGCCCAGCATCATTGCTGTTATTAATATTCTTTTGTTTTAAAGAGGAAAGTACCAGATCCTCTCATTTCAGAGCAAATAACACAACTGTAAAAGCTGTTGCCAAGCAACCTGCATCACAGCTCAGATGGGCTGAATTGTTTATATTCATATGTGGATAAAATTGGCCCACTCCTCTGAAAAAAAATTTTTTTTGAGATTTTTCTACTAAGATTTTAAGGTGTAGGTCATAGCATTATTGTTATGTAGAAAGTTCAAAACTGACATATATCTCTTTCACTCCTCTTGCCACAGTAGAAGTAGATGGTTTGGGATCTGTTTCCCCATTAGACTGTGAGTTCCTTGAGGACAAGGATTTTGTTCCACACATCACACAGGAAAGGATCCTAGCTGGCATTCTGGAAGTATGTGGTAGATTCTTCTAAATCATTTTATACAAGTGTCTGCCTATATGCTTTCTGTAATAGTATTTTCTTTACAAGAACTTAGAAGGGAAAAAATAAACTATTAGATTAAAAAACATAGCAATATTAATTTATGATTAGCCAAAACTAAAGCAATAAGTTAAAAAATACTAGAATTATAACATTTTAGATTTAGAAGAAATTTTATGGAGCATTTATTCCAGTGGTCTCAACCTTATTCTTATTTGAATCACACAAGAAGCTTATAAATTTAACTGGTCTAGGATGATTTCTTAAATTGGGATATATATTTTTTAAGTCTCTAAGGTGATTCAACTGTAGGATTGGGAACCACTAATGGAGTCCAACAGTCTCATTTTATGATGGAGTAATCAGCCCCAGTGGAGTGAACCGTGCGATGTTGTGGAAAGAACACAGTCTCTGAAGTCACCTGTCAGCTGCCTGCCAACGTCTGGCTTAGTTCCTCATGGTAAAGTACAGATGATGATCTCTACTTGCGGGACTTCTGATGAGACTCAATGGAATGAGGTGTAGTCAAGTTGAAACCATGTTTGGTGGAAGCCAGGCAAGGACAGACCTTTCCCTCAACAATTTTATCTGAGTCCCAACCATGATGTCAACAGAAGCTTGAGCTGCCGACTTCCAGACTTTCCAGTATCGTGGAAAGCAGGTGCCTCCAGCTCTGCTGTCTATACTGGAAAGGAGAAAGCATGCACATATCTGCCAGGATCTTTACAAGAAACACTAGAGGCACAAAAAAAGGTTAAATGAACATAATTAATGAAAGGTGTGGCAAAGTTAAAGGAACCACCAAGGGACCATGAAGCAAGGCCAGGCCTCCTAGATCATGGGATTGGAGTGGCTATTGAAACAAGGTACCACCTGTGGCTGTGGGAAGTAGGCCACCTGACAGAAGCTGCATCGCAATGAAAGGAACAGAGCTAGTGGCCAAACTGCAGCCTGCCAGGAAGGAGCCTGGAATGAATCTCCTCCTACTCTAATTTTCTGCTGGCGACCACATTGGCTAGGACAGAGGACAAGAAAGCCCAGTTGAATCAATTCATAAAAATCAGTCTCCGGGGGCTCAGAGCAGGCAAAGAAGGGTGAAAGGCTCTGGAAGAGAAATCACAACACATCCAGGCAATTACTGGGCTTCCACCCTATGCTGGGTACTTGATGTGCATGGTGTCTCGATAGCTTGTGATGCATTGGGGCTAATCCAAATGAACATAAATTGCCCCAAATTACTGACATTGTCTGTGGCACAGCATTCATGGCCAAGAATCCATATATATATACTTTCTCATTTTGTTCAGAAATAAACACTGCAGGCAGTGAAACCTGGACTCGACTGCCGAATGCGGGTTCCCTGCACAGGAGGCACAGCTTCCACTCTGGCAAATGGCTGTTTTGCTCGAGTCCATTCATCAGGAAAATCAGCATGCACGGCCTGCCAGCCAGAGACACAGAATAACCAAAATCCATGCCTGCCCTCAGCAGCTGCCTGTTTCTCCTGAGCCCTTTGCTCACCGCTTTGTTTTGTAATTTATCCATCTAAGAAATGATATGAGCACCTGCTTCTCATCATAAGATTGAGATGTTTGAAGGAAATGAGAATCATTCTTCTGAAAGAAAGATGCTCTCTACTTAAATGCAAAGTTGAAGGGGGAGACGTTCTCTCAGCGTAATTTTCTTCAACAAACAGGACACATGCAAGACAACTGACATTTTATTTCTTTTCATAAACCTTTGTTTGAGAACTACCTGGATAATCAGAGGAAAATAAGGCATCCTCTGCCTTTGAGGAGTTCATTGTCTTGTGGGAGGAATCAGAAATGAAACATTTCTTAAAGGGGAATAATAATAGATTAGATAAAGGTTTTGGTACCTCTTTACAATCTTGTATGTATGTATTAATCTAGTAATAGCTATCTTTGTCTATTGTCTATCTATCTATCTACCTACCTACCTACCTATCTATTAAAATTTTGTTTTTAAGCTGTATCTATATCCTTTCAGCTCTTCCTACCTGATAAAGCTTTCTCTTAGATTCCCAGAGTTCTTCCACCATTTACATCCATACCTTGGTTCCTCCCTCAACCCCAGCTGATTCCCCATTGGCTTGCAGCCTTGTTTTGAATAACTTATCCTAACTCAGTTTTTTATTCTTTTATGATAAATTTACCTCTACTACCCCTATGCTGCCTCCTGATAGCCATTTTCACCTGGCCAGGGAGATATTTTATTCAGTAATTTCATAAAATACCTACTGAGGACCTGCAGACAGTAAATGTTTTATTGTTCTTTTCTTTTGTATGATGCTGAAGGGTCTGGCTTGTTCAATAACCTGGATATTGGGACCAAGATCTAATAAAATCTTAGGCTTATGAAAAAGATTATAAGCTAGGTTTATTATAATTTATTTTATTTTTTATTAAGTTTACTGGGTGACATTAGTTAGTAAGACTATATAGGTTTCATGTGTATGTCTATGATACATAATCTGCATATTTCAAATGATCTTTCGTCACCATATATTTGACCCCCTTTACCCTTTACTACCCCACCCCTACCCTGTTTCCCTCTGGTAACCATGATACTGCTATCTGTGTCTGTGAGTTCTTGTTTTTTTTTCTTGGTTATTTGTTGCTTTCAGCTTTATATCCCACATATGAGTGAAATTGTATGATTCTTAAATTTTTCTGCCTGACTTATTTGCTTAATGTGATATTCTTAAGGTCCAGCCATGTTGTCACAAATGGCAATATTTCATCTTTTCTTATGGCTGAGTAGTATTCCATTGTAAATATGTACCACATCTTCTTTATAAGATCATCTATCAAAGGACACTTTGGTTGTTTCCATGTCTCGGCCACAGTGAATAATATTGCGATGAACATAGGGGTGAATATATTTTTGCAAGTAAATGTTTTCAAATTTTTGGGGTAGATACCCAGAAGAAGGGTTGCTGGGTCATATGGCAACTCTATTAATATTTTTGCAGAAGATCCATACTGTTTTCCCTAGTAGCTATACAAGTTTACATTTTCACCAGCACTGAATGAAGGTTTCTTTTTTTCTCCACAGCCTCTCCAACACTTGTTATTACTTGTCTGTTGATAATACCAATGCTAACAAGTGTGAGGTGGTATCTCATTGTAACTTTGATTTGCATTTCCCTAATAGCTAGTGAATTTGAGCGTCTTTTCATGTATCTATTGACCATTTGTATATCTTCTTGGGAGAAATTTCTGTTCAGGTTCTCTGTTCATTTTTTAATTGGATTGTTTGTTTATTTGGTGTTGCATGAGTTCTTTATATATTTTAGATATTAACCCCTTTTTGGAGCTGTTGTTTAGAAATATCTTCTCTCATTTGGTTGGTTGCCTTTTGTTTTATGGCAGTTCATTTTGCTGTGCATAAAGCCTTTTAGTTTTATATAGTCCCATTTATTTATTTTTGCCTTTACTTTCCTTGCCTTTAGGGTCAAATTCATAAACTCTTCTCTAAGATCAAGGTCCGTAAGTTTAGTACCTATATTTTCTTCAATGTAATGTATTGTTTAGTATCTTATATTTAGGTCATTTCCCCTAAGAATCTTTTGTTGGATGCTGGTGTTAATTATTAAGAAGGATGCAGATCTTGTGTTCTGGTGAAGCACTAGGTCTCCATCCCAGAATGGGAGCTTAATACAGGCTCCCTTCTTTGCTTCCTCTCTTCCCTGCTCCATCTCTACCTTCACTTTTCCCCTTTCTTTCCTATAAGGTAACCCACAGCAGGGTAGCATCTTCCATTCTAAAATGCCCTGGTGGTGATAAAAACTGAGGCCTCATGAACAAAAAGATTTGTAAAGATATGAAAAAAAAGCTGTATAAATTTCTGCCAAGATAGGGAAATTGCATTGGCAATAATTATAATAGAGGCAGGCAGATGAACAGAAGACTTAATGTATTTATTTAAATTGGATTTAGACATTGAAGACTTTTATATGCACATTTACTATATTTCACAGATATTTTGTTATTACTCAGAGTTTCCTATATACGTTCTACTTAGTCAACATTATGATTGAGCTCTTATATAGCTGTGAGCACTGTTCTCAGCATTTTACTTATTATCCCATTTAATTGACATCATAACTTAGACAGTAGGTTATTACCCTCTTTTTACACAGGAGGAAACTGAGTCACAGAGAAGTTAAATATCTTGTCCAACGTTAATTACACAGTGTGTGGTGGAGCCAGAACTGGACCACCTTGTTCCAGAGCTTACTGAATTATGCACTTCATATAGGCCTTGCCTACCTTTTCTGTGCAGGTACACTGGCAATAAGTTATGTAGCTGATAAAGTTAAGGAACATATTCCTGGAAATATTTTAATAAATGAGAACTAAGAATTATGTAAAGGTGAAGAAAAGCATAACACAATTTCCTGTGCTTCTCTTAGCTTGAAGGTGACAGATGGGACTATTTTAGCAAGAAAAATGTCTTAAAGAACTTCAGGGTTTCTAACATTTTATTTTTCAGTCAAGATGCAATCATTTGATTTATGAAGTTTCCCTAATTTTCAGGCTTAAAAACAAGATCTTTGGAAGAATATACTCTAAGTCAAAGTTGAAACTTCAACAGCCATCTATCTCTTTTAAAACTGGACCATTTAAATATCACAGGTAAAGAATTTCCTACATTAAAACGATAAAAAAAACACGTTATAGAACTTCCCCTTTAACCCCCCCACAATCAGGAATCTTAACTATCCACTCCATGCCATCCTTTTTGTCTCCCACTCTAATTTTAATTGGCTTAAATCCCTAAAGCTCCATTAGTCAAATAACTTCCAAATTAGTTTCCCAATCCTCTTTGCATAGTGCTTTTCAAACCCCAAGATCCTTTAATGTTTGTCCTTGCATTAATTTCATTTTCAGATGTGAGTGTCATGCTCACAAATGGCCAGCCCTGGAGAAAGTAGATCATACATTATTCTCCTTTGAATTATTCGTGACCTAAAATTCAAATATAGAAGTGAGGGACGTCTAGACTTGCTGTATATGTACGGCAGGCCTTAGTTGAAAACTACCTTAGGTCAAAAGCAGCCGATGCTCTATTTTCACAGTTGTTTAGAAGTGTTGCTGGCAAGTTAAGGCACCTTGTCTGTCTAATCTGGTCTCAGTGCTTGATTTGGGCAGAGTTTGTGCACAGTGATCCTTATAAATAAACTCAGATCATACATCATATCCACCTTGATCCCTCCAGTGGCTGCCCGTCTCATTCAAAGCTCGTCCACAAGTCCTCCATGATCTGGTCCCCTTTGACTGCATCTTTAACCCTGATGCCAGTTGCTTTTCCTTGATTTGGCCCTGCATATTTTTACCTGGGCACATTTGCATTTATAGTTCTCGCTGCCTGAAATGTTCTGCCTCAGACATTTCCAAAGCACACACCTTTATCTCCTTTATGTCTTTCTTCAAACACATCTCAGGGAAGCTTTCTCTGACCACCCTCAGAATTGTCACTCTGTTCCTGATACCTACTTCCCTTTTTCTAAGAAATTATATTTATCATACCTTTGATATATTTTACTTACTTTTCTTATTATTTTGCCTTGTTAAGGTAGCTATTTCTGTCTGTTTTATTCACTAGGAAATCCCCAGAAGCTAGAACAGTACCTCGGTAAAATATTTGTTAAATAAATGGATGAGCAATAATACACACACACACACACACACACACACACACACACGAAATAAAGATAATAAAGGGAATGTGATTAACTCTTTGATGGTGTTAGAAAGCATTAGGAAAGACTTCCTGATGGAGGAATCAATAGAACTTTCCCAGGAGGGCAACTTGAAAGAGGACATTGTAACCAGTTGAAATGACACATGCAAAGGCACAGACACAAAACCATATAATGTGTTTGGAAAACTCCAAGCTTTATAATATTGATGAACTTCACTGTGTATTGAAATAAGGATAATGGAATTTATTATTTAAATAATGGAAACCATCAAGAGTTTTAAGCATGAATGATAGAAAATCATGCTCTACTCCGGCAGCATAGAAAGTATGTATTTGGAAATTGAGGCTTAACTTAGGATACAATTTGAAAGCCTTGGCAATGGCACAGGCTAACAGAAGATAAGGGATTATACTACCAGGTGTGTGTGGAAGGGTGGTAACAAAAATAATTAACAGAAATAAGGGACTGATTGAATGTGTGTGAGTTTGTTTGTGAAGGGAAGTTTGGAGGGATAGAGACATTAGATTTCTAATGTTGATGAAAATAGGATTGTTCAGCTGAATATTCCAGTCTGTGTCTTGCTTGTTGACACTGATTCATTACTTGGGATAATTACTGAGCTGTTCACCTTCATTTGATAGATCTTGAGAGTTCCAGAATGCTGGTTTATTGCTAAGGAGATAAAATTAATTGGATGATAGACCTTTCTTAAAAACCAATGAAAGTAGCAACGAAACAGTCTAGGCTACATTTTCTCTCAACATGCAAAATCTTAAAACCTATAAAACTCAAGATGCCTGAGCTTTATCTTGAAGTTAATAGAAAACTATTGATTTTTATTCACTCAAATAAAATAAGAACTATTCCTTGACAAATCCTCTGCATAAAATTATTCTGTATTCTGTGTAAAATTATTCACACTCTGCTAGTGCCAGCTCAGTGTACATTATTTCATAGAAAGGACACAGACTTTATGTCACAGTGGCCTGCTTTGGATTCTTTACCTGCATGATGACCTTTGGCAAAATTACCAGCTTATCAGGAATCTTACTTTTCCCATGAGTAAAATAAAAATAATACTGACATCACGGGATAGTTTTGAGGTTTAAATGAGACAGCACATATGGATAAGTCTAGGATGCATTGATTAGAATAATATAAATTAACTCTAGCTAATGAGCAAGAAATAATTTATGCGAAGAAAGTCAGGGCATGAAGCTAGAGAATGGGCAGGACTAAGGCAGCGGCAATCACAGAAGTGGTCTCATGGCCTAAACAGAGTGATGTAACCTCTAGAAAGTATGGATTTGGAAATTGGGGCTTAACTTAGGGATATAATTTGAAAGCCTTGGCAATGGCACAGGCTAATAGTGTGTGACAACTATTTATTGTTTTTCATCCTTGCGTTACCTGCTCAAGATTGTAAGTCTCAGTAAAGAGTATTTAATGGGCTGATTTGGCCCCTCCAGCTTCCATACCAGGAGGCCAGTCTGAGAATTTCCATCTCAACATGACCTCAAAAGGAAATCAGGCTGCTGTGGAAAGTGGAATAGATTCTTGCTAGCCAAAAACATTAAACTGTTGACTTTTAAGTGACCCATTAAATTGATGGCTTCAGAGCTGTTTTGATTATAATCCACGGTGAGACTACATCATGACTTAGGATCTACAGAAATACATGTGTGTATGTATGCATTTATATATAACCAAGACAAAAGTTTCTGTAAACCAAACTCATTCTTAATACATTGTTGCACTCTGTTTTGTTTTATTTTATCCTATTTCACTTTTTAAAATCCTGGTCACGGCTCACCAACTTGATTTCATGACTTCTGAATAAGTGCAATGCACAGGCTGAAAATTTTTTTATTACAGTGTATATATTTGCAGATTGTGAGCACTCTGTAAATTACAAGTTCTCTCACACCATCTTTCCCCCTTTATTCTGCCTCCCACTCTCCCACCAAATAAAATTGCTGACAGTAGCTGAATAACCAAAATATCTGAAGCCTCTTTCATTATAGTGGCATATAGTGTTAATCATATTTTCCTAAAGAATAGAGCTCTGTTTACAAAAGGATTTAAAAAATATGTGGACTATAAATAACAACAGTATTGAAGAAGAAATAAAACAAAGAGAATAAGATATGACTTAAACCTCAGCAAAACTAAAATTTCCTTCTTGAAATAGCATAGAATAATTTTCTATTCCACACATAACATCTGTTGCTATTCTCTGGAAAAAGACTTAGACTAAGTACACTTTTACTCAATTTTCCCTGAATTGAAATATCTATCTGACATATTTCTCAGTATGAAAATATATTTTGGTGTAAAATAGTGAATTAATTGGTTTGGCGGTATAGGGTCTTGGATTAGTAAAATTATTGGCTCAATTCTTTAGTGTGTGTGTGTGTGTGTGTGTGTGTGTGTGTGGTGTTAGTCTATCACCAAAGCATTAGGTTCATAATAGGTTTGCCCTCAAGGACTTGAATCTGACTGTTTATGTACTTCAAACACAAGAGAATTTCTAGGTTTGAAATATTCTATATGACTTTTTGGTTCTGTAAAGTCTTTGAACCATCTCAAAAGGGTTACCCCAACTGATTGGGTCCACTTATATCCATATTAGTTTTTCTCCGCTGGTCCTCCCTTCTCAGCAATCTTTTATTCATTTATATTTTTACTGTTTTCCTATCCCATTTTCAAGGAGCATTGTGACAAACCTCCTATATTCAAGCCTTTGGTTCTTAATCTATTTTGTAAAAACCTGGAGTGATTTCTCTAGCTTGTATTTGAAGCCCCCCTAGTTCAGGCTTCTCTCTTTCTCTCTCTTTAAATGACTGTTTCTCTGATTTTAAGGTACTGGTATATCATTTCCTCTCATTTCTCCATCTCATTGCCTCTTGCCTCTTCTAGAACTGAAGTCCCTGAACTTTGTCCCTTCTCATTCGCATCTTTAAATTGCTCTTCTCCACTGGAAGTTTCTTCTCTTTTTATAAACCTACCCAAAACACCTTCACACAGATTTTCTATTCTCATAGGGCATAAGCTCTCACACTTTAACTCCCCTCTTCCTCAAAGGCTATGTTTCTTGAATATGTATAGTTGTTGCTTTCACTTCTTCACACTCCTTCTTTCCTGTGTCTTCATAATCAAGCTTTCACCTGCACTAGTTTACTGAAACTCTTCTCTGGGCCCTCGTGACAAGATATCCAGAGTGTTTGTGTTTTAGTTGGTTTCCCAGGTGTTGCACTATTCCAGTTCTTTAACTACATCCTGGAAACCTTGTCCTCAAGCTGTACCCTAAAGAGCAGGCTTTTCCCAAAGTCATGTCCTGACATCTGCTCTTGGCATAGCAGTTAAGTACTAAGTACATGGACTATGGAATCACACAGCCTTAGATTCAACTCAAGATCTACAACTAGGAGCTGTGCCATTGTGCACAATTTACTTATCCCTTACAACCCCAATGGAAATAGTGATGGCACCTATATCCTAGAGTTTTTTAAATATTAGATGAGACAGTGTCAGTAAAGTGCTTAAGGAGTACGTAGCCAGTAGCATATGTCAGCTATTTTCTTGCTGTTCCCAGAAAATAGAAACCCTTCTTTTGGGAATGGGAATCACTTTTTGCCAATTTCCTACAGAGAAGGGCTCTTCTATTCCACCACTTCAGGCCTCTATTTAGCCGTTACTGTCTCCTCCCTTGGTGTATTTGGGGAAAGGGCCTCAGCATTTAGTGTAACCCCCTCCAGTTTTCTTTCTCTCTGCATTCCTCCTTTACATCCTAATTTTTGTAGGGCAGTGTGCATGTGGATAAGTCTAGCCAATGCTAGGGTTCCATATTAGAAACCCTAGTGCTGCATTTCAACACTTTTTATAGTCATTGCCCATCTCCCTTATTAATTTCAGTTGATCCAGAACTTCACCAGAAAACAAAGGATGGCAATTCATTGGTATCCCTCCAACCTTAACACTTACTGCTTTTTTTTGGTCTATTACATTTGATTCTAACCTCCAACTTTCACCTAGTACCCTTATTTTTTGCATGTATTTTTAAATTCTCTTATTGCATATATATCTCCTTATTTTCAAATTTATAATGGGACTATTTTATTTTCCTTGTACAATAAGATCACAATGTGTTTAAGACAAGATCTAAAGCATCCCCTCTTGTTTAAACTCCTTAGTGTCTATTGAGCATTTAACATGGGACCCTGTAGTTAGTAAGTGCTCAATAAATATTTTGTCATTTAAATTGAAGTTTACAAATAATACAGAATACCCATGGAACACATTTCTATCCATTTTTGTTTTGTTAAAATAGTTTATTTCCAAGAAGAGAACTTTGATTTTGGTTGCAATAATAAGCCATTTCTTAACTAAATGGCACAGAAGATACAGTTGTGTCAGTAATTAAGATATTTCAGGATGGAAATGGTGATTTAAGGTCTTATAACTTACAGTGGAATTAAAGGCAGCGATAGCATTGAAATGCTAGTTTGAAGGCAGATGGTTTTCATGGCAACGGTAAGATTCATGAAAAATTTTCTTTGAAAATGATCTCCTCAGCACTCAAAAATGCCCTGTGCTGCTTATTTTCTTTGATCCCTCCCATAAAATATTTGACATGCACCTATCTGTGCAAGGCACTGATTGAGTGGACATTCTGGTTATTGAAAACCTCATTTAGAAAGACTCTAATATCAAAGGTGGGCAGCCTGCTGTACCTGAAAAATCCTTTCATGGTACTTTGCCTTTCTCCATCATTATGTAATAATGTAATAAATAAATATGTTAATTTATTATTCCTGTTCTCTTTCTCCCTTTCTTTCTTTTTCTTATTTTAGTAGCCTTTTTAAATTTTGTTTTTTAAGGCCTTTTAGATATCCTGTCCTGCTTTCTTCCTACATATTTTATTTTATTTTTGACTTACCTGTCTGTGAATTTGTCCCACCAAATTGACTTCAGAGACGTCACTGGAACCAAGCAGCCCAGAAGTAGATGTCACTCCATGCAAGGCAGCAGTAAAATCCATGAGAGAGGTTCTGCACTGAAATAGTAGATATCGTTGCTGGCTGAGTAAATTAACAATAATGCTAATACATGAAGAAGGCCCCTCGGTCAGATCTATAATAATAAAAGGGTAATATGCTAATTAGATTGGGTGTCCTTCTGGACGTCCTTCCAGATGAAGCTGGGGCTGCGAGGGAAGCCTGGGTCCCGGGTGCCTGCCAGCAGCCAGAGGGAGCCCAGGTCCCAGGTGCCTGCCGGTGGCCGGTGGGAAGCCCAGGTCCCGGGTGCCAGAGGGAACCTGGTTCTGGCAGCCGGGGGAAGGAAGACCTATACTTGCATGAATTTTGTGCATCGGGCCCCTAGTCCAGTATAATGAAGTCTTCTTGCTCTGGTTGTATCCTGAGACCTGGTGAATATTATTCCTTCCAAGCTACTAGCTGTCTGTCCAGCGAAGTTGTACTGTTCTCATTACCTGGGCATGCTCAGGATTAAAAGTTAATGCTTCTAGAAAACTATTTTCCTTCCATCACTTTCCTTTTGCTAACTCCTATTTAATTCATCCCTCAGGTCCTACATTAGACAATTGCTTTTCATAAAACTCAGGTCCAGGTTGGGTGCCTCATCTCAGATAACACTACATTCTTCTAGTCACTGTGCTTATCACACCTCTTTAAAATTGTTAGTTGACTCATCTGTTTCTCTCTTTACTATTACTTCTGTTTGAGCAGGGACATTTTCTGCATTGCTCACAGCTATATTCTCACTATCTAAACACTGTGCTTGGCAAAAGCCAAGGTAGAGACACTGATTAAAAGCCATGCTTTAAAATATTTAAATGGGAACCCTGGCTTAACCTGGCTACTCACTTGAACTCATTGGAACAAGTGGAATCCCAATGTGCCTGGACAAGTCGCCTGCCCTGGATGTCTGATTTGAGTGAGAGAGTCAGGAAGGATTGATTGGCAGGTAACACACTGTGGGATTATGGAAGAAATGAAGGTCGATGTCTAAGGATGAAGCCAGAATAAGGTGCCCAGGATACAATTTAACTGAAATATCCATCTGAAGAAGATGGGCAGAAGTGGGTACAATGCAATGAACACTAAAAGTAGAGACACAGCAACATTAAAAAATAGCAGGAAAGGAGGGTAGGATGAAGAGGCGGAAGTATTTAGAACATAGCCAAAGGCTTGTTTTATACAGCTTTCAACCAAGAGCACAGAAAGAAGGGAACTGTTTAAGCAGGCTCGTTCCATTTGGACAGATGTTGCTGTTCTGAATTTCCCACAAAATGTCCCTTAACTTGGAGAAAGAAGAACACAATAATTGTCCAACTAAATCTGACTGTAAAGGTTTTGCCAGCCTTGGATAAATCTTCATTAATATAACATTTCGGGCTGAATTGGGAGCTACCTAGCAACTGATACATACTTTCTCACTTGGAATAGACCAAGCCCTAGTGGTCTGAAAGAAAGTAGGGAGATATTGCTACTTCCTGTGAAAGAGGTCCTGACTCCGGATCAACCAGAAAACTGGGCATCCATCCTGTTGTAAATGTCTTACAATGTAGCCGGAGAACTTCTCCCCCCTATAACCATGTGACAACTTACTGTGTCCTAGGAAATACCAGGGCAGAGTGCTGGTAGTGGCACATGGAATTCCAGGAAATGAATTTCCAGGAAGTGAATACTGCTCCCCTCCAGATGTTTCTTACTATGGTATTTTCTTTCCTCATCTGACATAGCATTACTTGAAATTATTTTATTCATGTATTTAATTACTTGTTATCTGCTTCCAGCTCTACCATGTAAGTTCCATGAGAGCAGAGGTATAGTCTAACTTGCTCACCCTTACATGCCCTAGCACCGAGGATAGGATATTACCCAACAAGACGTAGCACTCTGTAAGTTTTTGTTGAATGATAAATTAAGAAAAACAAATGGATTTGGTATGTTCTGTTTTCAGTACATGTTTGTGTAGAGTACACAACATATTCATATAGTCAGAGAACCAGAGAGAGGTGTTAAGAGATGAGCTCCCCCAACTCGGCAGAGGCACGCTGGGGGAGCTGTGCATGCTGGTCCACACCCCAGCTGGAGGTGGGATGAGATCTTCTCGGCAGTCCATGGGGCCAAGCCATACACCTTGCCTGTTAGCAAAGCTGAGCCTAGATAGAGCTCTTATTTTTAAAATTACATATTAATTAGAAAATAAGTTTAGGAAATTTCTTGACATCCTTTAAAATATATATGTATAAAAGCACCCATGATCTTCATGAGTCAGGAATAGCCAAAAGATGAGACTATGAGTGAGGAAACAAAAAAATGGAACAGCAAATGTAGATTAAAATCTATGCTAAAGAGTTCAGTTGACACCGTGGATAATTAGATGATGCTGAAGCTGATGCTGAAGCGGAGGGTGTCTAACATTAAGCACTGACAGGTCTCAGAGCTTGTGCTAAGCCCTATGCATGTGCCATCAGCGCTCCTCCTTCCTAATCATAGCTACACACTAGGATCAACTGAAGATTAAAAAAAAATTATCAGTGTTTTATTCCACACCCAGATTCAGATTTAACTGGTGTAGGGTAGGACCAGGCAGGTCCAATCACTGCACAGCTCCAGCAGGCACTGCCAACAGGGGACAGAATATCTCATGAATTGTGCAATGCAAGTAGTCCTAGGCCTTGCCTTTATTATTTATTTATTTTCACAAGTGATTCAAACAAAAAGCCAGCGCTGAGAACTTCTGGCATGCATTGATTTCATTTAATCTCATTTTAGGAGATAGGCTTGCATGGTCTCCTAACATAGAGAGGAAAAAGCAAATAAGTAAAAGTAATGAGAAAGCAGACTATAGATACAGGGGAAAATAAAAAGGAAATGCAAAATAAGAACTATGGGCATTCTCCTGAGAGAGGCCACAGCTATTAGAGCAGAAGTGGTGATTTATAGCATAATTTTCAAAAGGTCTTCAGTTACAAGGAAAGAGCCATTGAAAGGGCAGGCCTTCCTTCAGCTAAAATTAATGAAAAAGAGGCATGCCTGCAATGTCTATGAGTTTCAAAAGTATAAAATGTTCTTATGAATCAACAAGCAATAATCAAAAAAACAAAATAAAAACAAAGAAAACTGGCCACAAAAGTATAGCTTCAGATTTGTATGATAGTAGAAAATGAAAACAAAAAGTGCATACAATTTTGTGAAATCCAGTTTGTTGTCTGTGACCAGCCAAGATGTTGGCCTCTTGTGAAGGCAAAAGAAAAACATTTTCATTTAAGATCTCATCTTAATAACCTGCTGAAAAAATATACTAATACTAGAGGCCCGGTGCATGAAAATTCATGCACTGGAGGGTGGGGTCCCTCAGCCCGGCCTGCCCCCTCTCACAGTCCAGGAGCCCTCAGGGGGGGAGGCGACCCGGAGATCAGGGGAAAGCAATGCCCCCATCACACCTCTGCTGCTGCCACTGCTGGCAGCACAAGCCTCGGCCAGCCCTGGTTACCTGAGGCTTGGGCGGTCCTGGGCGGCTGGGCAGCCAATATCTGAGGCTTGCCTACACCTCAGGTGTTGGCTGGGCAGCCGCCATCCTAGGTTTGCCTGTGCCTCGGGCCGGCCCTGGGCAGCTAAGGGGCTGAGGGCCAAGGCTTGCCTGCACCTCAGGCATTGGCTGGCAGCCACCATCTGAGGCTTGCCTGTGCCTCGGGCCGGCCCCTGGGCAGCTAAGGGCTGAGGAGACTGGAGACTTCGAAGCAGGCGCGCGGCAAGGCCGGGTCCTGCCCTGGCAGGGCTGAGGGTCCTGGGTGCCACTATCTTGTGGCTGTGGGCACCGTCATCTTTGAGGGCATGGCAGCCAAATTAGCATATTCCCTCCTTATTGGCTGTGGGTGCCACCATCTTTGTGATGGTGTGAGGGTCAATTAGCATATTCCCTCTTTGTTAGATAGGATATTATCCATCTGACTAGATTTAATAGTCATTAGATTTTTATCTCAAATATATCTTAGATTACCATATGTGTGTCTGCATCTATTTCTAACTTACTTAATATATGCTATAATAGCAGTATACAAAAAGATAATATAGATAAATATTTCAAGGTAATGGTATGAATCAAAAAAGAAAGTATTTATGCCTGGCCCATGTGGTTCAGTGGTTGAGTGTCAATCTATGAACTGGGAGGGAGGTCATGGTTTGATTCCCGGTCAGGGCACATGCCCAGGTTACAGGCTGGATCCCTGGTGGGGAGTGTGCAGGAGGCAGCCAATCAATGGTTCTCTCTCATTACTGATGTTTCTATCTCTCTTCCTTCTCCCTTCCTCTCTGAAATCAATAAAAATATATTTAAAGAAAAAGTATTTTTGCCCTAGCCGGTTTGGCTCAGTGGATTGAGCATCAGCCTGCAGACTGAAGGTTCCCGAGTTTGATTCTGGTCAAGGGCACATGCCCAGATTGTAGGCTCAATCCTCAGTGGGGGGTGTGCAGGAGATAGCTGATCAATGATTCTCTCTCATTGATGTTTCTCTCTTTCCCTCTCCCTTCCTCTCTGAAATCAATAAAAATATATTTTTAAAAAATCTGAAAAAAAGGTATTTACAAAATTTGCTCTTTGAATATCTTTTGCTAATAGAAATCACAATAAACCAAATTCTAAAAGAAAACAAACTAGGAATATAGTATCAACATGTATATTAACTCTGTATGTATATAGACATACATGTACAACACATAGTGTGTGTATACGCACACATTACAATCTATAATAATAAAAGTGTAATATGCTAATTAGACTGGACAACCTTCTGGACGAAGCCGGGGCTGCCAGGGAAGCCCGGGTCCCGGATGCCAGAGGGAAGCTAGTGCCAGCAGCTGGGAGAGGGAAGTCCTACTCTTGCACGAATTTTGTGCATTGAGCCTCTACTGATGTAATAAATATAAAACATATGTGAAACAAATATCAAATAGATATAGGTAAATGACATGAAAAGATAATTATAAAATAAAGATTAAAATAAAGATTATTTCTTTTCATGCTTTATTGAGATATAACTGACATATAACATTGTGTAAGTTTAAAGTATATAATGTGTTCATTTAATATATTTATAATTAAATTTACATATATAAGTATAAAATGATTACTGAAGTAGGATTAATTAACTTCTCTATCACCTCACATAATAGAGACTATTCCTGTTTTAGTTATAATAACTTTCTATTATGTGGGGAACGTTTTTATTATATTATCATAAGTAAAAAGATGCATACAAAATTATTAATATGATTTAAGTTTATGAAAATACATACAGTAAGATTGCAAAGAATTAAATACTGCAACTATTCTTTAGATAGTGGAACTTTATATGTAAAATTATAAATATATAATTAAAAATTGCAAAATAGGGGGAAAGAATTATTCAGTAAATAGTGTGCTGATAAATAGCAATTTAGAAACAATCTAAGTTAGATCCTTATCTTGCACAAAGAATACATTTATTGATTGCTTTAACACAATAATCGCTGTTATCTGTATGCCATCATTATCACCTATTATATCCTGATTTGCTTGCATCTCAATAACTAAAATCTCTGTAATATTTCAAGAGCAAAATAATAGAATGGCCAGTTTAATCATTATACAAAGTACACATTTATAGAAAACTTAAGTCTCATTTATATTTGAATCTTTATTCTGTTATGAGAAAAAAATAGGCTAATGCTTAAGTTCTTAGCCTTTTGCTATAATGCCATTACAAATCAATTTTTTAAAAAGTGTGCATTTCTTATACTCTTGGGAATATTTGGCAATTACATTACTTCTGAATGCTATTCTTAATAGGATTTGTGTGCTCACTGGAGAGTTAAGTAATGTTAAATAAATTAGTATTTTAATGAAAATTGTGTATTAATACGGTTCCTGTCCCTAAGTAGCAATTTAATCCAAATAAATAAAGTAATTCAATTTTTTTCTAAATAAATAGCATTGGCTTGGAAAGTCCTACATTGCAACTGAGCATTGCTGTACTCACTGATACTTAAGGCTGTTATTAAAGGGAAAATGCATTCATTTTGAGGATGATGAGACTTGAAAATTTTGCTTACTGTCCCATAAAGAAAATTAGATAAGCATATTCAGTGCTCTCAGATGAGTCATTAGGTGATCTAATTTACTTATAGAATGTGATAACTAAATATAATGTATTGCTCAGGTAAATAGAACTTTAACAATAGTTCGGCCATAAATTTAGTTTCTTTGAAAGATTCAGCCCAGCCACTAAGAATGACAATAAAATTCTTATCATAATCAAGATATTTATTATAATTAGCAGAAATTCATTGAAACATTATGCTGAGTATTTAAAAATAATATCTATGAGGATATCTTATCGCTAATATTAATAAAATTTTATACTAGAAGATTAAACCTTTATTCTTTTCTGTTTAAATTGTGGTTGCCAGGACCTGAAGGGCAAGGACATGGGGAGCTATTGGTCATGGTGAACAAACTTCCAGTTTTGTGAGATGAGTAAGTCCTGGAGATCTAATGTAGGGCAATGTGACCATAATTAACATTGTATACTTGAAAATTGCTTAAAAAGTAGATCTTAAATGTTCTCACCAGAAAAGAAATTATATGGTGATTATTTTAAGGTACACCTCACACATATATAATATTTATTTGTCAATTATACTTTAATAAACCTGAAAAAAAGATATGTTGAAAATAAAGCCAGAATTGCTTTGCTAGATAATACAAATTTAATTCACTCAAGCATCATTACCAAAAAAAATGTGCTATGTACTTTCTAATGTGAACATGTAGACAGGTATCTTTCCTACACTTTCTAAATGAAAAACTTGGAGGTAATAATATAATAACTACTTCTTTTGTTGAGTGCATATTCTTTGGTGAGTGCTTTAAATACACCACCTAATTACTTATGGGGCACAGGGCAATTAAACAAGCTGGGAAATAACAGTAGAGATTTCAGCCTAGAAAGACTGACTCTTTAATAGCCTTTGATTTTAGCCACTATGCAATATTTGTAGAACGATTTATTTTATAAGATCAACCTCATTTATTGAAAATGCACTTATATTTGGTATCTGCAAATTTATCATTTTCTAAAGAAAACCTTTTTATTCACTCTGAAAGTTTTTAAATACCAATCAAATTGCATCCTGACCATGACTTCTATTACCTGCCATATAGTTCTAAGTGAATGTTTCTGCATTATTTTACAAAATTTTGAGATATTTTCTTACCCATATTTTAAAATATTATAGTGCATTTCATAATAATAGTACATTTATAATCTCATAAAAGCATTCAATCTTCACCTACAGTGAAGCTATAGTACTAAAATAAATGTAACATTCATCTCATTCTGAGATAGCTATTTGAAAAATAGCTGGAATTAAAGTCTGAAAGACAAAACTGTTGTAGACTGCCACAGCCAATATAATCTGCAGCCATTTCAAGTGAATATTCAAGGTGCTCTGACATGTCCAAATGAAAAATAAACAACAGATAAGAAACCTCATCATTTGCACAAAAAGGTTCAATAGAATTCTAATTTTTTCCCCTCAAATTTATAAAAGATCTTTAAGATTGATAAGTATAGGAGGAAAAAAACACATACAAATGTGTTTCCTCAAAAAAGGAAACTTCTACTACTACCCAGACTCCTGAAGCAGGATAGGTGAAATAAGTACTTGAGATATTAAGTAAAGAATAATGTTATGATGCTATCAATTGATCTATCAGATACATACCCCACCCTAGATTCTGCAACATAAGTTCCCATTGTATCAAAATACAATTATCAATATATAAATTTGCATGTCTCTAATTCATATTTTCATGTCATTTTATATTTTAAAATGAGTTCATGCCTCATATGTTATTTAATCCTCACAATATCCATGTGAGTTATTATAGAATTAAAAAAAAACACACAAAGAAACAATGGATGTCATGTGTACACACTCACTTCACAGATAAGGAAACCAGAGTCCAGGGAACAATCACCAGGATGGTGAGAGAACTTAAACCCAGGAGAAATGGTTGAATACTTGTCAGAATGGATTATCCTATATAATAAAAGGGTAATATGCAAATCAACCAAACGGCAGAACGATGGTCATTATGAAGCGCACTGACCACCAGGGCACAGACACTCAATGCAGGAGCTGCCCCCTGGTGGTCAGTGCACTCTCACAGGGGAGTGCAGCTCAGCCACAAGTCAGGCTGAAGGCTTGCGAATGCAGCGGCCCACCTCTGAAGCCGTCAGTCGGACATCCTCTGAGGGCTCCCAGACCTCTAGTACAGAATGTCATGCACCGGGCCTCTAGTACAGAATAATGTTGTATAGGAAACCGACCTCAAATATGAAGTAAGAAATGGTGGATAAGCAATTTGCATGAAATTCAGACACAAATTGATATTGGGGAAGTCTAAATTTACATATCATTTGCATATAGTAAATTAACATTTTATGCTTTAATTCATCATAAGAACTTGCTAGTGAAAAAATAATATTTAAGTAGATGAACTCTTTCCTGAATAGCAGGTGATTTCAAGAACTCAAAAAAGAAAAAAAAAAGAGGCACTAATCAAAATGATTTCCCTAACAAGAGATTTAGAATGCAACATTTTTAATTTTATCTCTTCCTCTCTTTTTTTATTTCTTTTTCTTTCTTAAAAAGACATTCTTGGCATAAAAAATATTTTGAAAATAAAATGAAGTAATGCAGAACCCAGTAAATATTTTTTTATCTGGTTTAAAGCCTTTAAATTCTTCATGAAAACATTGTTTGTTTACCTCTGGGAAAGGAACCTTCTACATGGTGTCAATATTTTAAGAACAACATTGGAAAAAAAATGATGCCTTTCAACAATTTTTCTCCTTAAATTTAGTGGGAAAGAATTCTAGAACAAAGGCAGAAAAATGCCGCTGAAAGATGTGCTGTGCTCTTATACAGAGAGCAGGAGTTATGATGACCTGCTGAAAGTTTGCACACCTCCACCTCTCCACTTCCCCTTCTGCTTTGTGACACTTAAGATGGCCGGTCATAGTCTTGGTCCAGAAGAAACTGAACTGGTTTAAACCACTTAGAAATTGAGCCGACAAATTCAGCTTCGTGAGCACCATTTTGGGGAAAGAACATACTTCTGGGTTCCCTTAATTGCTAAGTTGTTAATATCCTACCCGTAAAGAATATTTTTTAAATAAAGTATAGCTCTATTGATATCCAGATGAGAGGTTTTCAGAGCTCCCTGGCCAAGAGCCTGGGCTCAGACTGCGAGTAATAAGGTGGAAGGGACTTATTCTGGCTCTGGAAGAGGTTAAGGGAGGAGGAGTGAAAAGGAGGAAGGAGCCGCTTAGGGAACCCTGGAGAAGAAAGGAGACGGAGAGTTCAGAAAGGCTTTTGATAGGCAGGTGGTCTTTTGAACGTTTATCTCATTCACACCAAATTTCTACATCTTTTGAGGTTTGCCTGTCTACGTTTTGTAAGCACAGTATTATATTTTCCTAAATGTAGGCTTTTTGTCACCTTGAAAATTGCTGGCCTTGCTTGTACAAAAGAATGAAGAGCAGCTGCCCAAGTGAGAGAACTCATTTGCTCTGGGTGTGAGTACAGTCCACTAAATGGCCATTTTATTGCTGCTTTATGATTTATAAGCCATATCACCCATTAGAAGAATGAGTCTTCAATGAACAGATAAAACAATTTCTTATCTATAAAATTCAGTGCTCCTTTATTGAGCTAATAATTTGTAGCTTTTATCAGGGTATATATTCTTGCATGTGGCCACACATCTGAAGAAAATGGCAGTTTCTTTCCAGTTTTGTCCAGTGGTCCTCCACTTTCTACATTTCATCAGTGCTTGTAGTGTTCTCAGCTGTGTTCAGACATACAGTAAAGTTAGCTCTGCTTACTTGTGGATACATACGAATACACCCTCTATGGATATGAAGGGTGCAATAAGAAGGCATTGGGCTATTTTCTGCAATTTGAGAAGCTCTAAGAAAGACCATTTTCCCCAAACCATTTCACTGGGGGAACCTGGGGATCGCTTTGAGCTCATTATTTTTAAAAATGTAAATTCTCTTTAGTAAATTAGTACAATAATCTCCTAATACTTTAGCTGAGATTGATTTGATCACATGGATTTTAATTCAGCAAATATTTATTGGCCACATTTTGTGTTTGGAATATAAAGTTACCTACTTTTTGTTGCACAAACATAAGTAAAAGCTAAATAGCTTTTAAACAGCCGGACTGTGAGTTTCTTAAAGATGGAGTGTCTTTTATAGCATGTAGAGTGGTAGCATTAGTGGATAGCATTTATTGAATGAATACAGTACTGAATGATTCCAGTAGATTCCTCATGCACATAAATATCTATGAGCCATACAGAACATTATGAGCAGCATGAGAATGCTAAAACTGTTTTGGCAAAGAAAAGAGGCAGAAGATAATTAATACAGGCTTCATAGATGCCTTAATTGTTGGGTAGGATTAATCTTGTGGGGAAAAGTCGTGGAATTTCTATTAGCATAAATAGTAAAAACCAAAACCCAGGGATTAAAAATAAAATGGTAGATCCCATTTGGTAAATTGCCTAGGCCCTAGGGCCTCTAGTAAAGCATGGGGCAGGAAGTGGGAAACAAGGCTTCTGACCATGAATGGAGTCCTATGAATAAATACCTTGTAAGGAACAGGGATCCTTTACATAAGCAATATGTGACAAGGAACATTACTCTCAACATAAGCAATATGGAGCTACTTGATCATAGTATCAAAATGAGATTATAGGCACCTGAGATGAAAAGAAAATATTAAATGGTTTGGGGCCAAAAGGCAAGTCTTCCCTACAGCACAAGTTGATAAAATTGGCCTACAGCTCAATGAATCTGGGAAGAATGTTGCATAAGTTATTTGAATGCTGATTGTCTACATAAAACGTATTTCTGTGTCAAATTTACTTTTCCCCCAAAATTGAATGTCCTGCGTTGCTTGGTCTCTGGCACTTTTATTAGACGAGGCAGTTGGTAAATATAGTCAGATGGTCCAGTGAATAATATGGGACTTCCTTGGTGTAGAGCTCATAACCCAGGGGAGAAGGAGAAAAAAATCCACCGAGTTTATTTATGTGAGAAAATAAGTCAATTGAAGGAAGTGTTCTTCAAACATAAAGCAAACACTCGGCAAAGGAATCTGTGATTATATCTTAAATGACCTTATTGTTAGTACTGTTCCCTGTGTCTTCTAAAATCTCAGTTAAATGTTTTGAAATCTGGCCATATTGTGAAAAAGCAGAAACACCCGCTCAGTTGATTCTTGCCCTTACAAATTCTAAGTGGTGCTCAGGGCATAAGATGCACCATTCTCATAGATTTTCACTGCTAGTCACATGATCGGTCTCTGTTTGATTTCCTATGATGGAGACATAGAAAGGGCTCCTTTTATAAATCAGAGGGTAAATGCAAAATGCCCCCTTTAAAGGAGGCTGCTCAGCAGTACAAAGGATTGAGTTCAATGTTTTGGAACTTGCTTTCCTTTTTCTCCAGATAGATAATTGTCAGAGGGTTATTAGAAGCAGTTAAATGAAAAGGCAATTATGAGGAGGCTATGGACAAATCTGCCTTCATTTTAATTTGAATGTTAAAGCATTCATGGGTGTTTGTTGTGTGTTCCTGGTAATGGAATTCCAACCTTTATGCTTTTGTTAAAATGTTCTTCAATAATATATGATTATGCAGATGTATAGCAGGAAAGCATGTATTACAGTCAGTCTCTCTGTATTCTTTCTCCTGTTCTAACAAATGTAAAGTCTCTTCCATTATTTAACTATAATAAGGATGTGGCTTTGAAGTGCTTAAGGTATACATATGTGTGCTTTTTATTTCAGCCATTCAAGTAAAGAGGAGCCAAACACAGGAATATTTGGAATGAGTCAAAACTTATGGAAAAATAATGACAAATAACCTATGTCACTATGTTTTTCTTATATTCCAACTGAATGCTTTCATTTCAATTAACATAAAAATAAGTTAAAAATTGCATACATGCAATATATATTGTCCAGACATGTGAGCCATTTTCAATAAACCAATTTATATAGGCTATTTTCTAAGAATGTTGCAAAGAATATAATGTCCACAACCCTGGGAAATAGGCAGAGTAATTTGTGAACGTGATGTTTAATTTCATTTTGTGCATAAGGTGTGTAGTTTGTCTACAAAATCTTCTCTGACTAGGACAGGTTTTGTCAACTGCTGCTCATTATTCTTATAGTATTTTAAAGATGTTTTTGCAAAATATGTTTTTGCAAAAAAGGAGTCTTGCCTTGTGCATGTTCAGTTTAGAGACTCAAGTGGACTCCTTTGCAGATGTGTGGAGCTTCCTCTTAGTGTAGCTCTCCCATTTATGTTACACTGCCTGACATATCCCACCAGTGCCTGCTACCCTAAAGTCTCAGTTCTATTTCTTCAGCTCTTGGGTTAGGCTCTCCTGCCCATTGCAGTGATTTGGATAATGGTCCCTGCAGAACGCTGAGGTTAATGTAGAGAGGTCTTCTGTGTTTCCCCGTGTCAGTGGTCAGAGCTCTCTATTGCCCTAAGCTTGAAAAGAGAGGCACACATATTTGTTCACTTTTTTTATTGTTTAAAGTGAGAAGTTAACACAGGATGACTATTACTCTTTCATAACTTGTTCTCACAACTGTCACTCTGTTTGGACCCTGAATGATTCTAGTTTGCTTATGTGATCTCAAGTACTTTTCCATTTGTTAGTTGTCAGGCTGAGGAAGTCTCACATCATGGCATTGACCATGATTCTTTGCCAGCCTTATTGGGTTAACAGTTGTATCCCTCTATAGACGGAGATAAACATGGACCCAGGATTATAGTTTTTCTTTGTTGAAGATGTGAATGTCTATGTAATGGATTACATCTCCACTGTACCAATTACTTTCTTTACGTTTTTGTGTGCTTATTTATTTTTTCATACCAAATTCACCCACTTTTTCTTGCCTGTGGGAAATAACTTTAAACTAAGAAAACTACTTTCTTTGATTATAGGTATTTTATTACCTAGGTAAGGATTAACTAACATTTGAAATAGTGCTCAAATTTTTAAAAAATGCAACAGCAATAAAAAAAACTTGGAAGAATTAATTCCTGATTAGTACTGTTTTTTCTCCACATTCTTTTTGCTTGTAATTTCTTCTGAGTCTCATGTTGTGGTTGCTAATTTCATTAAAAACCAAATTCTCAGCTTCTTTTTGACTAGTGTAATAGAAAGTGAACTAATCAGGGTGTCAGGGATGGGGGTTGCATACACAACTCTGATCCTGTCTAGTAAATTACTTCACATATTTTGTCTTAGTGTCCAAATTCTTAATGGGCTAGATGCTCTCAAATGTCCCTTTCAACTCTAAATTCTATCTTGGATATTAAAGGCACCTGAAATGATTTTTTGTCTAGCTAGCTAACTCAGACTCTGAGAGAAAGTATAGTTATTAAAAAATGGCCTTTTAAAGTCAACAAAGGAGAAAATGTGGTAACAAGTTTGTAAGCATTTAGAAAATATTTAAAGTGCTTTAGTAATATAATTCTCTAAATGAGTTATTATTTGAGGAGGGCAGAATAGAGTGTTATTACTTTTTATGTTCCTATGGTTTCTTATACATAGTAGATCTTGAATTATTTCTTATTTTTATATTTCTGGAAAAGAAGAATGAAGGCTGAAATCCCTTCATGTATTAAATTTGTAGCCTTTCAAAATGTAGCCTTTCCTGTGACTATCTCATTGCCCCTTTAAGCCATTTCATCTGGATGGTAAGTTGATCCCATCTTGGGCCTACCCCTTGGCTGATCCTTATACAATGAAAATCTGGCATTAGTGCATGTGTGCACTTGGCAGCCTTGTGTTGATGGAGCTCTGCACTGGGCACTGTGAGTGAGAAACTGCTAAGATACTGATATTTGTACTAAAAGAGCTCCAGTTCCAGTGGAGGAGATTGACAGGGCAGCCAATTATTATAAAACCAGGTGATCAGTGCATACGACACGAGGGAATCAAAGGCAAGAAATCAAATTTAAGAAATTTGCATGGGTTTTTCATTTTAAGAATGGAGTTCCTTTCAGCACTGACTTCTTTTCAGTCTCAGAATCTCTGCTCATGTTGCACCTTGTGACTAGAATTCTCTTTCTCTATATCTTGACTCCTTATCATGAAGTTTCAGCTCAAATGTCACTTTTTTAAGGCCTTCCTGTTTACCTCATCCAAAATAGTCTCACCTTCATAATTTCATTTCCTAATGCTATACTTTTTAGCTATTTACCATCATCCACAACTAACTTATTGTATCATCATTTATTGTCTATCTCCCCAAATGGTAAGAACCTGACTATTTTGATCCTATGACTTAGAATATGCCTGGCTCATAGCAGACACTCAAAGAACATTTGTTGATTGAAAGAAAGGCTGAATGAATAAAGCAACCAGAGACTAAATGTCTCTGCTTTCACCTATTTCCCTCACCAAAAAAAAGAAAGAAAGAAAGAAAAAAGAAAATGTTGGGCTATTAGTACAAAAACCTTACCCTCGGTATTTCATGTTTATTAATTCAGAAAGTATTTATTGAGTCAGGTTTTGTTTCAGTTTAGAGTTCATAATATATAATAAAGAATATTCTCCTTGTTTAGGAAAAGAATTTTTGTTTATTTCTATAGATGGTCAGTAAGCTTGAACTATACAAAATAATAGGTCTCAAAATGAATCATTTAAATGTAAGAATACACAATATATGCAATCATGATTATAGCATTACTAGCAGCATAATCTAGTGTGATGGATGAGATAACTGACAGACATATTCACTCACCTCCTTCCTTGCTCTAGTACTTCCCCATCTCTTGACTTGGGGATCAGTCATGTTACTTGTTCAGGCTGATGAAACATTAGCAAACCTAACAGAAGGAGATTTTCAGTTTGTTGCACAGTTGGGCCTGTTTTCTTGTGCTCTGCCATCACCACAAGCAGAGCTTCCCCAAATAACTGCTGCTCCTGTACCCCTGGACCATGTCCAGGATGAACACCTAAGGAGCAGACCTGAGCCTGATGCATGGCAAGGCCAGCTTGAAGCAGAGCATCCCAGGAGAGCCCAGTCTAAATCAGCCAAACCTATCCTTCCTGCAGATTCGGGAATGAGGATGAACAAGTAGGTATTAAGCCACTGATTTCAGGGGTGTTTGTTATAGTTCATGAATAATCCATATACCTACCAGAATGTAAAAAAAACAGCCAGATGCAAACCCCAAAGCACTGTTAAAATCTGGGATTGATAAATTTAAATGTACATGTGGACCCTTGGTCTTATGCTGTTGGATATATGGAAGATATTTAGGAAAACATCAAATGGGCCTGTGAGCTATAAATGCACAAGAAGGGGGTTTTTATGCAAGAAGAGTAGCAAGTTCTGCCCTCACTAGTCACATTTGCTTTGTAATTTACAGCTAGTATAGCATATTAGAAGAGCTTTGGGTCAGCCTGTGGTTTTTATCTTCTGTGTTAAATCATGTGTCTTTAGAAAAAGACTGGGAGAAAATTATAACTCATGTTAATTGAGCACTTGTTATGATAGGCACAGTTCCAGGAGCTCATCATTTATTTAGGATTCTATAAAGATATGAGATGGAGATATTATTCTCATTTAATAGATGAGAAATCTAAGGTACCCAACTCTTAAGTAAGTTGTCCACAGTCATAGAGCTGGACTGTAGCATAAATGATCCACCCAGACAACATGGCTCCAGGATCTACATGCTTAACCACAAAGCAGTATGGGAATATTTCTGGCATATGACTCATATATTACTCACATATGATGTGGAAACATCTGGCTTCTCATTACTCTTTCCTTCAAAAATTCCAAATAGCTCAAAATTGATTTTAAATACTATTGTTTCAGCAATTTAAGTTTTGCTAATGGCAGGTGTTCTGAGTATATCCCTTTGCTCTGAGTATTTGTGAAATGCTTGCTTGGGCTTCTTCTATTCAGCAGGATGTCAAAGATCAGCACAAAGGAGTGGGAGAGAAAATGTTGGTTTAAAAATAATAATACTAGTAATAGCAATAATGTAAATATACCAGTTTACTAATGAAGATGAGCAATGACATATTTGAAGTTATTTTTTAAAAGAAAGAAAGAAAAATGGTCTCCAATGCTGTTATTTTTCTTTAGTGAACAAATACAGGTATTTTTATCTATAAACATATGTATTAAACAGAGTGCCTCTTACATAATTGCGTGCTCTTTGTCCTTGCTAAAGTAATAATCGGTGATTCATTATAAAAGCAATGCAAAGAGAGGCTTTTAAAATTGACTGCTGTGAATTTTAGGTTTGCAGATATTGGAAATTTTAGCTTTAGCCAATTTGCTTTTTACTTAGCGATAGTTAAGTCCATGAGAGCAAATAAGATATAAAATGAACAAGACCTGGTCCTGAACACCTCACCCAATGATAACAAATTTAATATTCATGATATTCACTTCAGATCACTCTCATTTCCTCTTTTCATACAATCATAGAATTGTAAAGATGAAGGAGACTTTCTTGTCATCTAGACAAACATCTATTTGATTCTTGAATTTCCTCTGAAGGAGAAATGTACCATATCTGGGGTATGTCCAATCTGATGCATTTACTTGGCTATCTCAAAATTAACATGTCCCAAAACAAACTCTTGACTTCTCCTTTCCTGACTTTCCCCATTGTTGTTAATTTCACTGCCACCCACCTGTTGCTCAAGTCATAAATAAATAATCATTTTTGCCTCACCCCCTTTATCCTTCACATCTAGTTGATCACCAAGTCATTCTAAGTCTAACTTCAACTATCATTTTGATGTCCCCATTTCTATATGTGTCTGCTTCCCTATGTGTCACAAACTGAGTCCAAGGCATCCTAATCTCTCGTCTCTGCAGATTCGACACTCTCGAATTTCTCTGGTTGTGTCCTTGCACTTTTTCAATCTCTACTCCTAGCAAGTCAGAGTGGAATATTTTTCTTCAGTGTAAATCAGATCCTTTACTTTCTTCTGTAAAAACCTTCTCCCTTCAATGGAAAGGAGAGGTAATTAGAAATAACCATAAACTTTGTTCCTGCATCATTTGCTGTCCTCATCTCTTGGCATAGTGCTTATCCATGATGACCTTGTTTGATTACTTCATATATCAATCCCATTCCTACCTTAGGCTGTTTACAGATTAAATGGTATAATACTGATAAAACAGTAGAATTGTGCTTAGCAAATAGGTACATACTTATTATTCTATGCCCTCCTATTTTAGAATTTGAGAGCAGGGCTGTATCTATTTTCTTCAACAGTTCATAGAGCACAATACTTGAAAAATGTGATTTTATATTTTTTAAATATATGTTGAATTAAATCTCTATTTAGAGAGTTCTAGCCTATAGAGAATTACTTTTTGTATTTAGTTGAAATTTATCTACCATCTAAACATCTGGTCCTATGGACAGTCAAACTAAGTTATAGTCTCTTATATAGTTATATCTATAAATATCTTTATCTTTGCCATCAAAACTTAATCAACTTGAATTCATTATTAAGTCTCTTGTAAATATATTGAATTTAAATTATTTTAAATGTTAAAAATTCTATTCTGATCATTTAAAAAGTCATCGCTATCTAAATATATGATAACCAAACACTTAAAATTGCCTCCAAATTTCCAAAAGTTGTCTAGTCTAAGAAAATTCAGTAGACTAAAGGTACAAAATGAAAAAGAGCTAAACAAAGATGCACTTTTTTATTTACCAAGTGATATTTTGCTTTAAAAGACTTTTACTTTTAAATAACATGTTACTACAACATGGCATCTCTACTTGCTTACTTTTTAGAAACTTAATTAATCGACAAAATTTTAGGAATTTTTTTATAAACTAAATCAAAGAACTGCATTAATACAGTAATTCAAGTTCTTCAATGAATTACTGGAATCTTTGCAAGAATATATTTTTCAGATTTTTCCAGTGTCAGCAGAGAAATACACTTTCAGTTAAGTTTTCAATGTATTGACTCAAAGGACTTCATGTTTAGTTATAGGGAAGGAACAGAAGCATTGAAAAGCTTAGCTGTTAACAAGTTTTTGCTGGAAGGGATTTGAAAATAGGCTTTAAAAAACCTGACTCAACTGACATTGATGGCCTCTGCTGGTTATAAAAAAACACATAATAATAAAAAGTTCTGATAGAATGTGCTGCTCTTGAAAAGATGCCTTAAACCTGACAGCCTCTTGTATAGATTTTTGAGAATTTATAAAGAACCTCAAAGGAAAATATTGTTAAATGGCAGGCATATTATCCCTTTAGGGGAAAATATGATGTAAGTGAAGTATTATAGTGATGTATAAACACTAAGTGAGATGATGAGATAATCAATTATTTTTTATGTTTAATTAGTGTAGACAGGCAATCCAATAATTTAATTCAGAAGAAACAAGAATACAGCTTCAGAGGTTTGAGGGAAATATTTGCTCACATAATCTAGATTATTGATTTAATTTTGGTGTAAAGCCATTGGCTGTTGGTGAAGAAAGAGTATCTTTTTAATGGAAAAGGTAGTTTTATTATTATTATTATTATTATTATTATTTTGTAAAAATAAGGGATGTATGAAATCAGTCTAGGGCAATCCCTTGACTTATTCTACAGTTTAAAATTATTTACCACCTTTAAGAGGGTCTTAAGGTGCACACACAAAATCATATTACTTAAACTAGCTCAACTCAGAAATCAAACTATTTATGGCTATTTGTATAGGCTTTAATATTCTGACCCTAGCCATCTTCTATGGCCACCAGAGCTATCTCTAAAATGGATTTTATTATGCTACTCTTTTTTCTTCAAAATATTCAGTCTTCCATTGTATCCAGCATAAAGTGTGAGCTTCCTAGCCTATTGTGCCATCCCCTTGATAATGATGACCTAGCCTATGTTTACAATATAGTTTTGGCCTCTCAGCTTTACAACCTCTCCTAGAACCTCATCCTCCAGGTTATGTTCCCCTTATGTATTTTACTTATTCATACTACGTCCTCCTGACTTGCATGCCCCCAACTTGTCTAACTTGATAACTCTTACCCCAAGACCCACCTCAACAGTAACCTCCTCTCACTTGCTTTCCATGGTAGGCAGAATAATATAAACAACAAACAAATAATAAAGATGTCCATGACCTAATCTCTACAACCTGGGAGTATGTTGTCTTCCATGACCAAAGGGACTTTGCAACTGTGGTTAAGTTGAGGATAGGGAAGATTATCCTATACTATCTGGGTGGGCTGATTAAGGGTCCTTATAAGGCAAAGAGGATGGCAAGGGAGTTAGAGGAGGAGGTAAATGATAGAATAAGAGGTCACAGTGATGAGATTTCTGGCTCTGAAAATAGAAGAGGTTCCACAAGCCAAGGAATGCAGACAGCCTGTAGAATTTGGAAAAGGAGAGATATAGATTTTTTTGTTGTTATCTCCAGAAGGAATACATCCCTGTTAACACCTTGGTTTTATCCCAGTGAGACCCATTTTGGAGTTCTTACCTATATAAAGTATACAATATGCAAATAATTTAATTTATATAATAAATTATCTATACTAATAAAAGCCTAGGTGGTCCCCACACCCTTGTGTGCGACATTGGCACAAGATGGCCACCACAAAGATGACTGCCACAAAATGGCCACCACAAGATGACCATGTGCACAGCGGAGGTGGGGCCTGGCAGCCTCTCCACACGGTGAGGCCAGGGGTCCCGCAGCTCCATGTGGTGCGGAGGAGGCCAGTCCTGGCGTCTCTGCTGCCTTGTGTGGAGGAGGCGGGTCCTGGCGGAGGAGGCAGGTTGTGGCGGGGGAAGGCAGTTGGGGGTGATTGGGCTGGCAGGGGAGGACAGTTGTGGGCGATTGGGATAGCAGGGGAGCAGTTAGGTGGCTAGGGGGCGATCAGGCTGGCAGGCAGAAGCAGTTAGGGGCAATCAGGCAGGCAGGCAGATGAGCAGTTAGGAGCCAGCAGTCCCAGATTGTGAGAGTGATGTCCGACTGCCAGTTTAGGCCTAATCCCTGTGGGGTCGGGCCTAAACCAGCAGTCGGACATCCCCCAGGGGTTCCCAGATTGGAGAGGGTGCAGACTGGGCTGAGGGACACCCCCCCTCCCGTGCATGAATTTCGTGCACTGGGCCTCTAGTATAAATAGATAATAAATTTGTGTTGTCTTAGCCACCAACTTTGTGGTCATTTGTTAGAGCAGAAGTTAAAAATGCACCAATACATAAAAATGTGGAATGAACTTGGAATTAGGCAATGAACAGAGGATGGAAGAATTTTTAAGAAGCATGCTAGAAAAAGCCTATATTTCCTTGAGTAGGCTGTTGGAAATATGGGTGTTAGTGACTCTGCCAGTGAAGATTTAGAGGAATGTGAGGGGGAGTCTGGTAGAGAAAACATATGTTGTCTGTATTAGGGAATACCTAAGTCATCATCAACAGACAGGCGGTAGAAATAGGAATGTTTAAGACACTGCTGATGAAGGTTCAGATGGAAATGAAGAACATGTTATTAGAAAGTGAAGGAGAGAGGACTCTTGTTATATACTGGCAGGTAACTTCGCTGAATTGTTTCCTGCAGTTATATGGAAAGCAAAACTTGTAAATTATAAACTTAGATATATAGCTGAGGAGATGCCCAAGGCAAGTATTAAAGGTGCATCCTAGTTCTTTTGGCTGCTTATAGTAAAATGCAAGAGGAAGGAGATAAATTGAGGAAAGAACTGTTGGACAAAAAAATGAGGGAGTTGAGAAGTCCTCAACCTACTTAGATTGTAAGTATGCTAAACTTAGGATTTTAGCTGTCAGGAAAGTGTGCTCTGAAAGAAAGCCAAGATTGTGGCTGGGCAACCTTTGGCTAGAGCATCAGAAGGGTCAAAGATCAGAGTACTTAGTCATTCACTAGGCTCTTTGAGGAGATTCAACATTCTACCCATGGATTCCCTCAGCTATCTCTGGAGAAGGCAAAATAGAGACAGGATTATCTAGGAAATATCTTTGGAGAAACCTTGTGTCTAGTGGGACAAATTTTCTTGACATACACAAGAGACCTGCAGGGTTTTTGAGCATGTCCTTACCAACATGCAACATTGACAGCCTTGTCTACAAGGGACAAAGAGATTATGAAATAAAAGAAAACTGTCAGACTCACAACATATACAGGTAGGAAATAGGCTCATCAGCTTTTCAGCTACAAACATGTGCTATACTTTACACAAAAGGAAGGATATCTCTATGGGCAGAGAGACTTAGATCAAAGGCAGAGCCTGGGCCATGGAGGATTATTCCCAGGCCTTCAAATCCGTGTTGCTCATCCAGCTATATTTCAAAATTTCTTGGGATTGGTGACTCTATTTCCCACCCAATTTTATATATTTTTTGAATGGGAATGTTTATAACTGGTACTCCATGCCTCTCCCACTGCTGTGCTTTGGGAGCAGATAACTTGTTCCTAACTTCATGGATTTAGAGATGGAGAGAAATTCTGCCTCAGGATGGATCAGGTCTCATCTCACTCATACCTGATTTAGATGATTTAAATGATAAAATGTGAGCATTTTGAGCTAATGAGATTTTGGACTTTTGATGTTGTAATGGGTTGACACCTTTTAGAGATGTTGAGATGGAGTGAATGCATTTTGCATGTGGGACAGATGTGAATTTTTATGTATCAGAAGGCACACTGTGATAGACAGAATGATGTCCCCCCTAAAGATGTCCACATCTACTTTTTATGAACCTGTAAATATATTGTTACACGACAAAGGGAATTAATGTTTCAGATAGAATTAAGATTGCTAATCAGCTGAATTTAAGATAGGCTTTTTGTCTTGCATTATTCCTTCTCTGATATTAAATTTATGTTACCTGGTTTCTTTTTGTTTACATTTATCTGGTGTACTCTTTTTTAAAAAAGTATTTTTCTGTATTAATTATATTTTTTCAATTACATATCTGGTGTACTGTTATACATCTTTTAATTTTCAGCTTTTCTGAAAAAAATTTATTGTAGGTGGGTCTGATCTAGCATAGTGTCAAGCTTTCTTTGGAATCTAATTCATTATGTAATTTTGATTATAATTCATGAGTTAAACGAATATTCTTTTTATTGAAATAACAGATATATTTAGTCAAATTTCTGCCATAATATTGCTTTATTTATTTTATACTTTTAAAAGCCTTTCACTAGGTATTTATTTGCTCTGCTTCATTAGTGTGCATGTGCATTTGTGGATGTGCGTGTATAGTTCTGATATTTAGAAAAGCTTTCATTATTATTCCTGGGAATTGATTTTATGTTTTACTTTAAAATATACTTATTTTTCAAGTATAATATTAACACATGAAAATACACAAAATGTCACAGCAAAGGTCAGTGAATTTTCACAAAGTGGAAACACCTATTAATCATTGCTGAGGTAAGCAAATTTAATACCAGCAGCACCCACGAAGGCTCCTATGACCTCTCCCACTTGCTACCACAATTTATTCTTTTTTTTTTTAAATCCTCACCCAAGTATATTTTTCCATTGATTTCTGAGGGAGAGTGGAACAGAGAGGGAAAGATAGAGAGAAATATTGATGTGAGAGAAACACATAGCTTGGTTACCTCCTGCATGAGCCCTGACCGGGGCTTGGGCTGCTAAAGAGCTTGCAACTGAGGTACATGCCCTTGACCAGAATCGAACCTGGGCCCCTTCAGTCTGTAGGCTGACGCTCTATCCACTGAGCCAAACCAGCTAGGGCCCATACTTTATTCTTAAACATAACTACGATTCTGACTTTTAAAACTATAGGTTATGTTTGCCTTTTTGGAACTGTATATAATTTAAATTATATAGAAGTTACTCTTTTGTTTTTAATCAATATTATGTTTATGAGATTCATCTATTTTATTGCACATAGAATAATTTGCTTATTCCCATTTATCTGTAGTTTTCACTTGTATGACTATAACACCATTTATCTCTTTTCCTTTGATCAACATTTAGGTTGATTACAGTTATTGGTTGTTAGAAACACTTATGCTGTAAGCATTCTTGTCCATGTATGATGGTGTACTAGTACATATGTACACATTTCAGTGTAGTGTAAACTAGGAGTATATATATATATATATTTTTTTTTGCAT
Organism: Myotis lucifugus; assembly: GCF_000147115.1. Taxonomy (NCBI): domain Eukaryota; kingdom Metazoa; phylum Chordata; class Mammalia; order Chiroptera; family Vespertilionidae; genus Myotis; species Myotis lucifugus. The sequence goes on along the minus strand of NW_005871059.1, from coordinate 5,623,744 downwards.
AGTGCACCCTATATTCAGATGTGGGATTTTCTGTATATTTTGTTGATAACTTTTATCAATTAAGGTAAATATTATTTATAGTTAAATCATGCATTTTCTTTACCTCCATTTACTTAGAAGTTTAAGTTTCTAGTGTCCAAATATTTGGAGATAAATTAGTTATTTAAAAATTTTTAATTTACAGTGCCCAGAGAATGTATTAACTTTTGAAATGTGCTCACACTAGCCTTATTGACTAGTTCAGGTTAATTTTTAAAATTTAATTATTAATTCTATGTATGCCATAGAAACATGTCCTCCTCTTTTGTTGCACAGAAGACGCTACATGTGCTCATTAGATCAGCCATGTTAATTGCACTAATATTTTCCAAACTCCTACACACTTCTCTCAATTATTACTAGTGTGATCTAGTAATAATTGAGAGAAGTGTGTTAAACTAAAAGAGAAATTCATACAGAGAAGGTAGATTTTTTCCTAGTTTATAGTGTATTTTTATGCTATATTATTTGGTACATAAATTTAGAATTATTGTATCTTCTAAGTATACTGACTCCCCTTATTCCTGATAATGACTTATAACTGAATGTAAATTGCTATCTTACATTAATATAGCATCTTATACTTTGCTTTGATTAGTCTTTATTTACGCTCCTTTATTATTATTAACATTTAATAATCATATTTTAAGTAGATATATTATAAACAAGATATAACTGTTTGAGTTTTATTTGTTGTTTTTATCCAATTGAAAATCTGTCTTTTTTACCTGATGAATTTAGTTGTAATTGCTGATATATTTGGAATTAATGCCATCATCTAATTTTATGCTTGCTATTTCACTCTATCTTTTCAATGTTTTTCCTCCATCCTAATTTCCTGCCTTCTATTGGGTAGTTTAGGAGTTGATCTCTCAAAGAGTATTTAATTTTGTTCTTGCCATTTTTCCAAGAGTAGGATCCTTGACCCCTTTGCTTTCAACCATTTTTATATCACTTTGTTTTTTGAATTTCTGATAGCATAGAGCTAGGTTTTTAAATCTAGTTTTAGAATAATTACCTTTTAAAAGTGAAGTTTAATTCATTTGTGGATTTGATATTAGTTTAATACTCTGGCGTGTGTGCATGTGTGTGTGTGTGTGTGTGTGTGTGTGTGTGTGCGCGCGCACGCATGCACATTATTATGAGCTTCAACTTTTTTATGAGGACTAGATTTTTAACAGTATATTTAAATATTGGCTTCCAATAGCATTTCTTTTGCATTCTAGGGGTTTGTAGTAATCTTAGGTCAGCTTTTGAAAATAATTTCTGTGCTTATGGCTCTTGTACCATATAGGATATATAAATTCACACATTATACAAGTGACTGTGACTTTCTCCGAAGTTTTTCAATCCTAATTCCTGGGCTGACTTCAAGTTTCCTCAGTCTGGTAGGCCACTCTTTAAGCCCCACCCCAATGGATTCTGCAGCCCATCAAGTCTCCTAGCTGGATCCTGACTTTGCAGTTCATGAAACCATCTGTCATATCACAGGTGGATATTAGAACCCATTTCCAGTTCTCTAGGGCCTCCTTTATGGAGGCCAAACCCTGTGGGCTGCTGTTCCATTACTTCATGCTTATTGTTTGAATTCGATTCCTCTTACCGTTTTCTAGCTCCTGGGAATTTCTTTTTGTTATTTGGCTATATTTTATTCTGTATTTCTAGGTAATTGTAGTAAGAGTGATATATGTATCAACTTAGTTGACCTCATTTAGGACATTTTATCAAATTTTTAAAAATAATTCTTTTAATGTAAAAAATCAGGTGTAGTTTGAACCATTAGGATGATATAAATTAGAGAGTAGAGTAATTTGCATTGGGTTGTTAAGAGAGCTCATTTATGAAGTTACTAAATTATTGGCTTCACTTTTTAAAAACCACAAATTGTTGTGCTTTGACCTTTTGTTCATGTAAGCAAAATAAATTAGTTTAATAAAAAGAAAGATCCTGACAGCTTGTCTTGCATCTCAGAATATAAGACAGCAGCATGGAAAAATTAGCTCTCCATATGTGTACTGATAACTTTCCCACGACTGTGGACATCATATGCTCATTTCTCAGTCCTTCTTTGTCTCTTCCTTCCTCTGTTCTTTCCTTTCTTCCACAAATAGTTACTGAGAACACAGAGTTATATTATCTGTAGCATTGATGAATTATTCTTTTGCCTATAGCCTCTCATCTGGGAGTTCCACTTTAATCATCCAGTGACCCTGTAATGCAAGAAATTGCCCAGAATAAAAACAATTTCTGAGAATAACTCAAGATCTTCATGACTCATTCATTCTTTACTTTCATTTTACAAACCTCTCACTGATTACTATTCATGATACCTATTGCTCTGCCTCCATGTATACTTTATGCCCTTTTCCCACATGACATTAAATCAAGTGGGTATCTACTGTCTTTCATCAAGGAGTGCACATAGGCCTCACTTCCAGTCCATGGTCTCAAAGTGGAGCCCTCCTTTTAACCCCAGGACTGCTTCAGAACCGGAGGACAATAAGAGATAAATGGTAATGGAAACTTCAATGTTGAGGTGGAGCCTGTTGGATAAGCTCACTTTAAACTCTAATAAAAAGCTAAAGCTTCTAATTCTATTCAAACCTGGAAGAATTTAAGCTCTAAATGGGTCAGTTGTGACCTAGTCTTTGTGGAATTCTATAGCCAATAGGTTACTATAACACAAGATGATTTAGGAGCCATATCAAGTTCCCTCAGAACATGATTTTAAGATTTTTCTGAGTGGCACTTGGGATATCTCTGTGACTTGAACAGTGAGGTATTTCTGGACTCATAATTTCAGAGAAAATAGGGCATATTGCATGAGGTGCAAGTAAGAGCTGTGACTTGCCCTAAGCTGTGATGGTCTTTTACTAGTTTCTCCAGGGTCACTCATTAGTTTAGGTAATTACAATGAGACCACCTTCTCATTAAAAAATATTCTTTTTCCCTAACAAGAACTTTAAAAAACTGAAAATACTTAAAATTTTAAGATATATTAGAGAATAATAGTAAAATATATGGTAGACAGCTGAAAAATGGAAAAATATCTATCCAAGTATTTTCTATTCTGATAAATGTAAAGAAAGATTTTGAGCCTATATTTCTGTCACAAGTGGGAAATGTTCAGTCGCAGCTGCTTCTTCCTACCTCAGGACCTTTGCACGAACTGCCTAAAGTCCTCTTCCCTCTGATGCTCACATGGTTCATGTAAACAGCTCAGGTCTCAGCTTAAGTGTCATCTTTTCAGAGATGCTTCCCTGCCCACCCAGTGCTTCCCCTGGCCACGTGATGTGAAATATACTTCTCTTTATCCTTAACACTTGATTCTTTTAAAAACCTTCTACCTAATCTACATCACCATGGAGTAATTTATTATTATTATTATTTGCTCCTTTAATATCTCTTTTCCTCCCTCACTCTGCATATGAATGCATATGCCTGGTAATATTTGCTAGATACCAGACATTGTGCATCTTACCTTGTTGAGTACTCATATTTTGTATTTCTAAAAATATTCTTGCGCTAGTTCTTGGAGGAGATGAAGTTTCTTAAAAATAATTTGGTCCTTTTGCATCTTACGTTTGGCTTTGCTAGACAAGACCAGAGTCACAGGGCTGATTTTTAGTCTAGGGCTGATTTTTCCTGACTATTGAGACAAGACCCTTCTAAGGACTTTAGCCAATTCCTTGTGAAACAGGAGCTTTTCCATTCTGCCTACTGGAAATAGCTACTATTCTTAACTCTCTGTGTTCTCCAGGCATGATTCCCTCAAATCCTTTTGGTTGGTTGTTTCCCCAGCCTTAGGTAATTTTATCACATGCGTGGGCTCTGTAATATTCAACTGAATACTTTAGGGAGAAGCACTGTAGACTGTTCACTCTTTGCAGCTTTCCTCACTCCAGTATTTTGCCTTGTGAACTCTGGCCAACCTTGATTTCTGCTGGCTCCAGCTCTGTCCACTTGACTCAGTGAATCCACTGGACTGTGCCTGAGTCATTTCTTCCCACTCCTTCTCCCCATGCTGTGCCATGATTTGGAAACATCTAGGCAGTAAGCACAAAACATTGTAGGGCTCGCTTAACAGAGATCACTGTCCTTCATTGCCTGATGGAAAGTGTCTCGGGAGACATTGTTTTATGTATTTTGTCCAGTGTTTTAGTTGTTTCATACTGAAGAATATATTTGGTACTTGTTACTCTGTCTTGGCTGGAAGGGGAAATCCAACTTAGGAATTTAAAAGAGAGTAGAGACATTTCTTATCTTATTCATTAATGCCTTCTCAGGACCTGAAAGTTGTTGGCCCTAAGTAGGATATCAGTGAATATTTGTTAAATGAAAGAATGCAAAAGATTAGAATCTATTAATATTGCATTGTGATTTAATTTTGAATCATTAAAGAACAAATCCAGATTTGTTCTTTATTGACTAAAAATGTACTCTAAATGAATTACATGTAATGTAAAATTAAAAGTACCATACATATATATAGTATTTTTATATTCATTTATATATTATTAGAATAATTTACTAAGTCCCAGATACAACTCAACTCATTACTTTATCAAGAAGAACAACTCAATCCTAAAGTATACATAAGTGCACATGTCCGATTCTAATGCAGAGCTTCAATTTTTGTTCCAAAATTCAAATAACTGCAGGAAAAACTACAAATCTGTTTTTTAATTAATAGTATTTGTTAGGCTATCAGTGCTACTGTCAGGTGTTTTATAGTTTTTTATGCTTCTTATGTAATTATCTACTCTTGAGGGAAAAAAGTAAAATGATCCAAATGTATAAACCATGTAAAAATAGCTTTCAGAAAGGATAACCATTTATTTTAAAAAAATAGCTCTTAATTTCTATTATAGATATTTTAGAACCAAACAAAATTTATTTAAATCACCTTCATCTCATCTAACATGTCAGAAGTTCACAACTACTCTCGAATTTCAGAGAAAACTTCCCAGCACATTCTAGCTAGTGCTATGCTGCTAAATGTTTAACAACTGACTCTCTTACAAAATGAAACAAACAGAACAATAAAGCCGTGATCTGTAGTGTTTGCTCATTGCTATAGGTTGGATTGCGCCCTCTAAAAAGATACGTTGAATTCCTAATCCCCAGCACCTCAGAATGTGGCCTTATTTGGAAATGGAATTGTTACAAGTGTAGTTAGTTAAGATGAAGTCAGACTGGAGTAAGCAGGCCTTTAATCCAACAGGATTGATATCCTAACCAGTGGAGAAGAGACATGAGCACAGACACACACACAGGGGAACCCAATGTGACAACAGGGGCAGGGATTGAACTGGTGCAGCTGCATGCTACAGAGGGCCATGGATTGGTGGCTACCAGCAGAAACTCAGAAAAGCGAGGGATTCTCCCTGAAGTCTCAGAGACAGCATGGCCCTGCTGGCAGCCTGATTTCAGACTTTTAGCCTCCAGAACTATAAGAGAATATACCTCTGTTGTTTTAAGCCACCTAGATTGTGGTACTTATAAAGTAAATACTCTCATTATGGCCAGTTTCAATGTATCAACATGATGTGACAATGCATAGCCGGGAAAAGATACTAACAGTTTTGCCAGCTGATATGAGCCACCTCTTGCATACACTGATTATAGTATTCTACATAAATTTTTTGAACAAAAATTAGTTGACAGAGTTTTTATCCATTAATTAATTCATCTAACAAATATATAATAAACAACTAACATGAGCCAAAAACTGTTATAAGTTCTGGTGTTATAGAAGTGAACAAAAACAATAAGAATCTCATCTCTCAGTTTATGTGGAACTTTCATTTTACTGAAAGACAGAATACATATTTTTTAATATGTTCTATTGATTTTTTTTAATATGTTCTATTGATTTTTGAGAGAGAGAGAGAGAGAGAGAGAGAGAAAGGGAGGATAGATAGAAACATCGATGAGAGAGGAACATCATCTATTGGCTGCCTCCCTCATGCCCCTTACTGGGGATTGAGCCTGCAATCTGGGCATGTGCCCTGACCGGGAATCAAATCAGCGACCTCTTGGTTCCTGGGTCAACACTCAACCACTGAGCCACACCGGCCAGGCCAGAAAATATATTTATACGGATCATCAAATAGTGATAGGTTTTAAGGAGAAAAAAGGAGTAGAGGGATAGAGAGAAGGGACACAATTTTAAATTTAAAAAGCACCTACTGAGAATGTGATATTTCAGCAAACATGAAGGAAGTGAAAGAATGAGCCATGTAAAATACCCAAGTGAAGAGAATTCCAGGCATAGAGAACAGCCAGTGCAAAGAGCCTAAGGCCAGGGCACCTGTCCCTGACTCACGAGGAATAGCGAGGTGTGGCTAGAGCAGAGCAAAGAGTAGAAGAGCAGAGATGAGAGAGTGCAGGGCCTTTTTAAAGCCCACTGAAGGGCTTTGGGTGAAGTGGAAAGGCACTAGTGGGTTTCAAGCAGAGGAATGCAAGGATCTGATTTATGCTTTAATCAGAATCCTCTGGCTCCTTATTGCATTCTTTTTCTAATGGGTCTCTTGCTTCCCTTCAGTTGGTCCTTAACAATTATCTGGTATAATGCAGCCTCTCACTTGGATGGCATAGGGACCTGGAAAATAAAGGTTCAAAGGCAGTAAAACAGTCATGGTTTTAAAACGACGTGTAAAGAATGATAATTTAGATTTGTAAAATTTTATACTAAGGAATGAAGCTGCCACAGCCTTCCAACAAAATAAAAGTCTCTACTTGGTAGTCCTGGCTCCATTTATCAAAAGCATTACGATGGGGTTTCTGAGGGGTCCCTTTTTTGAACTGTTGTAATACCATTGTCTTTACCTTACCAATTCCTAAGACACAAAGGTAGAGATCTTCTAGAACAGTGCTTCTCAAACTCTCTCTCTTCTTTTTTTTTAAATTTCTTAATCTAGTGTGAAATTGTATTTTGGTAAAATACAATAAAGATAAAGTGCTAAATAATCAAATATAGCATAGGATCATGCAGAATACAAGCCCAAAGTTGTAATACTAGATTGAACATAAATCTCATTTCAGTAAATATAATAGAAATAAAACAAAGGACACAAGAATTACAAAAACTATACCCATTGCTTTTGAAAGTGTGTGCATAGGTGATAGGCAGAGAAAATTCATCTTATATAATAAATTTTAGATGTTCCATAATTGTAAATAAGCTAAAAAGTTATAAATGAAGTAGGTGTTCCCCATGTTAAATGCCTGTACACTTTGCACAAACATCATGGGTATCAATGTTTACATATCGTAAATAAATATGAATTTATTATATTATCTAATCTTGGTTGGATTAACAATATTTTCATAGGGTTATGCATATGTAAACTACTTTGTTATTTTATTTTCATAACATTCTTCATAGAATAACCACCCTCACAGAAGTCTGTGGATGAAAATGAAAGCAGAGATTTCATAAAATTTCAGCAAGTATGGGGCATTCATTTTAAATTTTGAGCCCAAGTAAGTGATGCTGCATTTTCAAAGTCATCTCCAATATTTTATCAGTAGCCAGTTCCAATAATTTATGGCATGGGTTTTAGCTCAATTTAAATTATCTTTTTTTATTGTTGACAGTATTACAGATGCCCCTCATCCTCCCCCTTTGCCCCCAGGGTGCATTAATTTCTTATATGAGAATTTTTAAATTGAATAATACATTTAATAACATTCCATCTGCTATGGACTGAATTGTGTCTTGCATCCCAATTTATATGTTGAAGTCCCAATCTACAATGTGGCTATTTAGAGATAAGACCTTTGAATAAGATAATTAAGGCTAAATGAAGTCATAAGGTGGGACCCTAATCCAGTAGGATTAATGTCCTTATAAGAAAAAAAAGCAAGCCGAACCGGTTTGGCTCAGTGGATAGAGCGTCGGCCTGCGGACTCAAAGGTCCCGGGTTCGATTCCGGTCAAGGGCATGTGCCTTGGTTGAGGGCACATCCCCACTGGGGGGCGTGCAGGAGGCAGCTGATCTGATCGATGTTTCTCTCTCATTGATGTTTCTGGCTCTCTATCCCTCTCCCTTCTTCTCTGTGGGAAATCAATAAAATATATTAAAAAAAAAAAGAAAAAAAAGCAAGAGAGAGTTTGTTCCCTCTCTCACACACTGTGTGTGGGGGTGGGGTGGGGGTGGAGTGCGCACCAGGAAAGCCATGTAAGGACATAGTCTGCAAGCCAGGAAGAGAGCACTCACCAAAAGCAATCAGTTGGGAGCCTGATCTTGGACATTTTCCAGAGCTGTGAGAAAATAAATTTCTGTCATTAAAGCCACCAGTTGACAGCATTTTGTTATGGCAGCCCAAGGAGACTAAGGCAGTCAAATTCATAGTGTTTGCTGCCAACACTTTGCAGATGATAATACCAAGATGTGATGACAATCTATAAAAAAACCTTTTTTTTCCAGATTTTCTAGCTTTTAATTGTGCCCTTTGATATCAGCTTCTAATTGTAAAAGATGGAATTCTTGCTTTTCATGGAAATATAAAGATCATTAAATATTTCACTCTTCTATCTCCCTCTTTACCTATGTAACTGCAACTCATCCTTTAAGCCTCATCTTCGATGTCACTTCTCTCTCCTTGGAGAGAATCTCCCTTGACATGAGACCTTGCCCCTTTTCTGTGCTCCTGTAACCTGTCTTTCTTTCCTTTCAGTCTTTGCAACTCTCTGTGGCTACTGTGTATTCAGTGGCCAGACTTCCCACCTCTGTAATAGTCTTGATGATAGGGACTTTGCCTGTACATTTTAGCAATGTATTTTCAGTAAGCAAAATGCCTAATTCATGCAAGATTCTTAGTAAATAAACATTGAGTGAATAAAGCCAGTCTGAGTTATTATTGAAAACGCTGCCATTCTCTCCATAAAATTTTCCACAATTGACATTGCCTGACTTAAATTATATTATGCTACATTTCTTCAACCTTTGTAAATATGATTAGCATTGTAATTTACAGAATGTGTGCTTCATTACATAAGGTTTTGAAAATATTCTTTTTATTATGCTTTTCTTTCCCCCCTAGTTATATCGTAATCCTAGAATACTTTCAAAGTATTATAGTTTCATTATCAGGTAAACACAATTACTTAATCTCATAACAAATCAAATTGCTTTACTCCCTCAATTGTAATTCTTTTAATTGAATGTAAATGTGTTTTTATAAAATGTTTCTGAACAATTTTTAAATGAATACTGTTGTATTTCTGTTTCTTACTATTGATTTGCTTATTAAATTACTTTAACTGATATGATACAAAAGTAGCACTCTTGCAGCTCCTGTCAAGTTATAATTGGTAGCATCAGAAATAATGATTTCCTGTTGTTAATATCAGAATTTATTAAGTAGGAGAAGTATTATTATTCATGTTTGGATGGTGATATTTTGCAGAGACTAGAACAATGATTTCATAGGAAAGGAAGAACAGCCTTGTGAAAGAGTTGGTCCATATACTGTAAATGTTGAGGAGGGGATAGGAAATAAAGAGTCTTGTAATTTTGTGAAGAATACGTAGGAGATGCAGCTTGCTGGTAACTGTTCACCCCGTTCATCCATATTATGCAATTTTATTTCCAGACCTCAGAAAGGAAAAAGAACTAATAATTGGGAAACAGATGGAACAGCAGAAGCTGTGAGAGGCTATGAATGGGCCTCCTAGAGAGTTCAGCACTGCTCATGGCTGGTCAGCACCCAGCACAGCAGGATTCACTCCACTCACAGGGCCAGCAGGTGGCTGCAGGTCATCTCTGGTCAAGCACAGTTTATTCCACTGTCACCATCACCAGTAAAAGAAAAATCCTACCCCAGGTATCAGGCAAGCTGCTGGCTCTCTCTTTACAAGTGTGCTTCACAGGGAGTTCACAAACCAATATCCTTGTTAAAAAATCCCAGTAAAACTAAACAGAGAGAATCCTTCAAAAATTTCTGTACATACATCTGACAAATGGAGGTAGACAAAATAATTAAAATTTTTAAAACCCAGGAGTTGTTTTATGGACATTTCTCAGCAATTTTTTATCTTTATTTCAAAAGAGCACCATATAAGTATATGTGTTGACAATATATATATATATATAAAGATATTTACCAACTAATTATAGTTGAATATTTTCTCTATTACATCTGGTTCTACTTGATTGTATGTCCTCTCAGATTTAACACCAACTCTAATTTTGGAAAAGGGGTCATCTACAGTGAGGAGGAAGGATTTTGACCAATTGCAAAGGGGACTTGGGGTCCCACCCCACTAAACCATATGACTTTTATTATAATTATCTATATTCGTAAACGAAGGTTTACTCCTGTGATGTGCTTCTCTCTGTGGATGGGCAAAAAAACCAGAAAGTCACATCCTGCTTCTAGTGATGTGATACATGCTTTTATAAACTGAGAATAGATTTTTTAAAAAGAAATGCATATAAACATTTTAAAAGTCTCATTTTGTACACTTTAAAAATTGTGGATTTCTTGTTCAGACTACGAACACACACATCTCATATAATATTAAACCTTGGGGAAAAACACATTTCAAGCCCAAACTTTGTGTCAAAAAGTAATTCTTTCTTCAAGTTATGTCACCTTGATTTTAAATATATACTCTTAGGCAGAATTCTTGAAAGCCTAACTGGTTTTATTTTTACCCTTCTTTTCAGCATGACATGAACTGTAGCTGAGGTCTTCAAATTGCTGTAGATGTAGTTATGATATAAATGTGAATAAATCTGAATAATTAAAGTACTTCGAAGTTTTCTAAGCACACTGAGTATGTAGAAAGATAAAAGAGTTTGTCTTTATTTCTTTTGATCAATTTGACGGGCCATGATATTCAGTGATGGTGAATAGAGAGAACTTGCCAGAAAAATACTCAAGTCATTTACCACAAGGGAACAGAGAGAGTGGCCTTGTTAAAATAGGTTCACAACACCTAGAGGACTTCCTGCAGCCTTTCGGCTAACATTCCTGGGTTAGGATTTATGCCTGCACCCACATCTCCTGCACTGTTCTCTCTAGGTTCCGGCCTTACTGACTCTAAATCCCTCGACTGAGCCATGCTCATTCCTCTGTATTAGATAATCTACCAGGAACCTTCTATGCCAACCTTCCCCCTCCCCCTTCACTGGACTAATCCTTTGAATCTCAGGTCAGACATCACTTTCTTAGGAAATCCATTTCTAATTACTCTGCTCCCACTGCTCCCACCCACACTCACATACATACATACATACATACATACATACATACATACACACCAGACTAAGTTAAGTCCCCAGGCCCCTTCTCCCCATAGTACTGGTCACTTCTCCTTTCCCTACATAGCATTTGTAATTCTTGTTTAGTGTGTGTTTTCTGCACAAGTCTGTAACAGTAGGAGCAAAAGACAGCATGTCTCATTCTCAATTGAATTCTGAACCTAGCAGAGCACCTGGCACATAGTGGGTATTATGTGTTTTCTGAAGAAAGAAAAGACAGAAGGAAGGAAGGAAGGAAGGAAGGAAGGAAGGAAGGAAGGAAGGAAGGAAGGAAGGAAGGAAGGAAGGAAGGGAGGAAAGAAGGAAAGAAGGAAGGAAGGAATGGTGGATATATTTCCCCTTTCTTAGAGCATTTATTTTCAAAAACATGTCATTGTAAATTCTTTCTCTGTCCCTTTGAGATATAAAATTTCTCTCAGCTTTTTGCAAGTTTCATAACAGAAATGAAATTTCCTTTTCAAGTGACCTGGGAGCCATCCCTATAAAACGTAATCACCAAACCTAGTTTCTGTGGGAAGGTGGGAACCTAACTTAGATAAGTGGCAATTACCAAATACAGATGGCTAATCACATTGACCAAGCTCCCATCATATTGACCAAGCTCCCCTCACAATCCCCCAGCACATTCTCACTAGCTCATCCCAGCACTTAAAAGCAGATTGAGTTCAGAGTTTTGGCCTATTGGAATCGTCTTGAATAAAGTCTTCTTTGCCTATTTCACTCTGTTCAGTGCAATTTTTCTTTGACACCCTCTTGGAAAGTGATCCCGACCCCTCACATGAGGGTTGGCCTGGCTTCTATATACCCTTGAATTAAATTGGAGTTACATTATTCATGGCAGATGTGAACATTCTAGAAGGTGAACAAATAAAAATTCAAACCCACTGAATAAAATATCAGTGAATTCCCATATAATGAACAGGAGGAATAATTTATTTTGAGGAGAGAGATTGTTTTCTTTTATTGCTATTATTTTGAAATAGCACCAGGAGGGGAAAAGCATTGATCATTTCTAAGCAATGCAAATTTAAACAATGTCTAGGAGCAAAATCTGTGGTTGTCATGTTTCTGAGCTAAATCAATATTCTACCTCATGTAATGCAGCTACTATAATGGTCTGGATCGCAACCTTGAAACCTTGCTGAGTCTTGTTTCCTGGTGGTCTGGCTAGGAACTGGTGGGCTTTGTGATCTAGTGGTAAAGAGCACTGGGCTTAGAGCCAGGCTGCCTGGATAGTAGCCCGGTTTCACCTCGGTCCCAGAACATCTCCTGACTCAGTAAAAATGAGTAGCATAGCATCTGATGACTAGTATATGCTCAATAAATATTAGTTCTTATAATTGTTACTATCAGCATCTTCATCATCACTTTCACTATTTTGAAAATTAAGCAAGATTATTATGACTTCACAACTTTGTGCTCTCTGCCAAACAAATGTCATTGATGGGTAGCGATGCTGGCTTAAACTAGACTCTAGCCTTGCTGAATTGTTTCATTCATGCACAACTCTGAGCTCTATTTGTGAGATGTTTATCTTTCTCTTTCCCCACCCCAACCCCTGATTTCTTTTAGTGATGGATGGGCAGATAGAGATGAAGTCATTGAAGGTTATGAGGTGGAAGCCAACGGGGGAATCACGATAAAGCTGCAGTCTCCAGAGGTCAGGTCGTTTGATGATTATTTCCTGAAACTAAGGCTGGACACTAATACGAGGAATCCTTGGTTCCCTGAGTTCTGGCAACACCGGTTCCAGTGCCGCCTACCAGGACACCTTCTGGAAAATCCCAACTTTAAGAGAATCTGCACAGGTAACTCATGTTCACAAAATCACAACTTAGAGGTGTGGTCATCTCTTATGACCCCATCACAGCTTGCTGAATGAGAGTTATAATGTGCTAAGGCTGGCGATGCAAAGACTAAATTGCCATATTAATTTATAAAATAGCTGGAGTGAGGAGAGAGTGTGTGTGTTGCCCCAGAGATCATGTTTCTATATTCTGGAAAGAACTGCTTTGGTCTCTGGTGGGGCAAATGACAAGAAGATGTAACATCAGTAAAGGAAAAGCGAACTGAGAATTCAGGTATTCCAGAGGGAAGAAATTTTATAGCAGGCATGCTTAGGAGATGCTAGCCACAGATTATATATATATATATATATATATATATATATATATATATATATATAGCATTAGTTTGATCCTTTTTTTTCTTCTTTATGAATTGCTTCAATATACAAGTCAGGAGAAGATGAAATAATGTCACCCAGGGCCACACCACCAGCATGGGTATATGTGGGCATAGGTGGCAAGAAACTCTGAACCCTCATTTGTAAACTGGAATGACAATACAAATTGGAGCTTCTTGTGCCTTGCTTCCTGGCACATTGTTCCAGGTCTTTCAGGGGCTAGGTGCACTCCACACAATGTCCTCTTCATCCCTGACCTCCCCCCAAAACTACTATAATTTATATGTCTTAACATGCTAACTTTTATGAGTATTATCGTTACTGCATAGAGACATTGTTATTGTTATTGTCCCCTGTCCATGCTGCAAAGATAGATTATCCTTGATCTACCTTGGGGCCATTCAGAGCCAGTTGTCTATATATATATATATATATATATATATATATATATATATAAATTTATATTGTAGCATAGTTGTATAACATGTATTTCCTTTCACTAAGCTGAGGAGATATTATTCAGAGAAGTCTAGAACCCATCTATACTTACAACCCTCATGCATAACAATGTATACAGGAGAGAGAGAGAGAGAGAGAGAGAGAGAGAGAGAGAGAGAGAGAGAAGAGAGAGAGGAGAGAGAGAGAGAGAAGAGAGAGAGGAGGGAAGGGAAGGGAAGGGAAGGGAAGGGAAGGGAAGGGAAGGGAAGGGAAGGGAAGGGAAGGGAAGGGAAGGGAAGGGAGTCTATGACGCCAGACCTAGAAATGTGTTTTGGCTTGCTTTCTGGGCAAGTCAAAACACATTATACACATGATATAGAGATAAATCATAACCAAAGACAGTGAGATTTTATAAGAAAAGAAGACGGCAAATTACATGAAATATTTCTAGTGTTAATAATATTCACACTTTGACATTAGAAATTATTTAAAACACCCATCTATTTAACTTCTGTGATATATGTCTGACTTGCCGAGGTTCAGCAGGGTTCACTGGGAAACTGTCTGTTGTGCATGTATTTTCAGTCAATCACGATTATTAGAGCATCCTCAGTGTGGCTTCTTGGGAGGCTGAGAGCCAGGAAGTGGGGAAGAGAGGTGCCAAACAGCTAACGCATTTCCACACATGAATCTCAACTGACTTCTCCTTTCTCTCAACTAATAGGCCAACAGAAATTAAAAACTCGAATGAACCAATAAACTACCTAGTGCCTTCACATTATTTGCAAAATAAAGACATTGAGGGTGGATTTGGCAACAGTTTCCTTAGGTGCATGTCATTAATTTCAGCGATGGAATCCAAATGCATATCTCCTCAATACCACAATGCTTGACTTAGTATTTAGTAATATATAATTTTTATTGTTCTCTAAATTTTCCCTAATGAATTTTGTTTTCAATCTTAAACTGTGAGATCTTTAAAGATCGATAGCACTTGCAAACCTCATAGAATCTTGTACAACATTTATTGAAATCTCAGTCATTTCTTAGTAGCCAACTAATGAGTTAATTTATATTCTCTCAGTGTAGGAATGCAATGAGTCAATTTAAAGAAAATAAAAGTTAAGGACTCTTATTTTTAAAATAAAATATTTTTCATTCATTCACCATAATTTATTGAGTACCTAATATGTGCAAGGCTTTAGGAGAAGGAAATGCAGAAAACAAACAAAGCAAAAAAAGTGAAATCAATAATCTTACATTTAAGGCTGGGAAATAAATAGTAAACAAAAATAAATTTAAAAATATACATTCTTCAATTGATCCAAAGAGCATTGGAGAAGTAAAGAATGAGGATTGGGAGGTTGGATAGAGAGATTGCAGTAGAGAATGACCATAAAACGTCTCCGTGAGAAGGTGACATTTGATTGCAGATGTGGAGACTGTGAGGGTGTGAGTCATGTGAACACCGGGGTCGGGCATCTCAAGCAAGGGGAGTAGAGAATAAAAAGAAGCATCGCATGCCTGGCTTAGCGGAACAGTAAGGAGCCCAGGCAGGTTGGAGCCAGTGAGTAGGCAGAGGAGTAGGAGGTAAATCAGAGAGGCACAGAAGGGTACAGATCCTGCAGGACTTAACTGGATTTTGTGAGGATTTTCTGAGGATTTGTTCTTAGTGAGGTGGAAATCATTGGAAGTTTAAGCACAGCAGAGACATGGTTGCCAGCTTTTTCTGAAGAAAAAATATCACCCTTTCTGTAGTTTTTAAACTTTAACAGAGGGGTAAAGGCAGAAGGAAGAAGCACATTGAAAAAGCCACTAAATAAGGCAGGTAAGAATGGGGCCATGGTATTGGCAAGCGTGATGGAGAGAGGTGGCTGAAATCTGAGTAAATTTTGAACAAAAGCTGAGGGGATTTGCTGACAGAATTGTCAAGAATGACTATGGTCTACCCGGCCAGTGTGGCTTAGTGGTTGAGCATTGGCCCAGGAATCATGGTCCAATTCCTGGTCAGGGCATATGCCTGGGTTGTGGGCTCAATCCCAGTGTGGGAGGTTCAGGAGGCAGCTGGTCAATGATTATCTCTCGTCATTGATGTTTCTGTCTCTCACTCCCTCTTCCTTCCTCTCTGAAATGATATAGATATAGATATAGATATATAGATATATAGATATATATATAGACTCTAGTCTGCAAGAGCCAAGATGGTGTCACCATTTGCTGAGATGGGGAAGACTCTAAGAAAAGCAAGTGGGGGAAGAATCAGGAGCTAGATTTTGGACAAGTCTAATATGCCTATTAATGATGCCACTTTGCCATTGTGGTTCATTAGAAAAATTCAGAATAGTACTTATTAAACACTAGAGGCCTAGTGCACGGATTCGTGCACCAGTGAGGTCCCTCGGCATGGCCTTTGGGGATTAGGCTGAAACCAGCAGCCCAGTGCCACCTGTCCCTCCTGCCTGCTGCTCCCACTAATCACGGCCCTACTGTGCCTGCAGCAGGCTCGCTCCCAGTCAGTCCAGATCAGGAGAGGCTTGCACCAACTCAGCGGCACTCGCCAGCCGTGATCCCTGCTTCTGGGCCTGTTGGTCAGCTGAGCCACCAGGGGGCAGCTCCTGCACTAAGCATCTGCCCCCTGGTGGTCAGTGCATGTCATAGCAACTGGTCAACCAGTTGCTTAGGCTTTTATATATAGAGATGCTTGTATGTCTTTATGTGAGGATTTCCAAGAAAATATTTTGTGAACTGAGCTCTCAAAGAAAAGTGAGAACTCTGTGGCCATGTACAATACTACTGCATGTCATTGTACATGCAAGTGTCAAGGTTGAAGTCTAATGTCATGCAAAGTCTTGGTTAACGTTCACAGTAGCAATTAACAATCTGAAAATTTATTAATTACTCTTATATATTATGTTTGACTTTCAAAGCTATTTTTAAGATCTTCTTATGTGATTATAACCCTTAATAAGCATGTTTATGTTTGCATTTCATCTTGGAGTCAAGTTCAGCAACTATTTCTCTTTATTCTTAATTCTAAGGAAGGCAAAAGGCTTATTTAAATTTTTCTATTTGGAACTAATTCATCAAACTTATTGATATTTTCTGCTGCAGAAATTGTAGAATTTTATCTTTAGCAGTGTTTGTCTATTCTATATTTATGTGTATACTTTCATGTTCTTCAGTGTTAATCTCAGTAGTTCTATAAAATTAGCTTCCATGTTATTGAAGAACAATATAAACTTTCACTTTATCATCTTACCTAGTTGAATCCTTGAGTATCAAATATATTTCATAGTATTCAAATGAATACTGCAGACACATTTATGAAAATTAGTGTGAGGAAGTGGAAATAGCCTTTCCATACTATTATTGGTAGCTACTGTTTCTCACTCATGTATATCTCTTCTAATTGGGTCATTTTGGGTGTGTTAGAAAGTTTTGACATTGCAGTATCATAGAAACCTTTATTGAGCTTAATCTCAGATGTCACTATTTAAATAAAGAGTCATGTGTAGTAGGTTGTCAGTTTGAATATTAAGGGTCCTGAACCCAGGCTGAATAATTTGGGAATCACTGTGGTTAATTAAATAGTACTTCATACAAATACTGTATATCACTGCTTAATTAGTTGAGAATATCAAGGGATTGGAGATGTGTTAGAAAAGCACTAATTGAAACATTGAAGACTAACTTCTAAAACATGAATCATTATGAAGACAGTAGAAAGAGCAGTTATAAAGCAAATCAAAGTCATTCTCTTTCAGTAAACATCTTAGTTGCTTACAGCATTTGGGTCATGTTTGCAAGGACATAGTGCTTTATCATGCCTGATGAGAATTGCTAGAGGACTCCATGGGAACTGCGAGAGTATTGCATTTGAAACACACCACTGGGTCCCGCACTGGTTCAGTTAAGTATCTGCAGCATGACTTAGTGGACCTCTGCATCTCAATTTCTACCAACTGTAACATGATAATTTCTACTTCACACAGGTGTTATGAGAATTGAATGAAATAATACAAGCAGAATATAAAGTGTTATTATTAGTTTCACATCTCACCAGAAAGTAAATAAGATATGACATGGTGATATAATTAAAATTCATAATTTTTGAAATTATAAATTTAAAATAACTACAGTCCAGGATGTGAAAATTAGAAAAAAAACAAGCACATGACACTTCACCAGTTACCATTACATAATGCCAATTAGATATTTTCTTTTATATTTTCCTATGTAGCTTTTATAATTCTTTTCTGATTATCAAAGCAATGCATATGCTTTACCATATGCAAATTGGAAGTATGGAAAAGCATAATAAAGAGAAAGAGCATTTAGAAATTGCCCTTATGCAACTACTGATAATCACTGTTAATTTAAAACATATATTTCTACTAAATACACTATTAAAATGTGGTGTACTTTTATCTTTCTCTATTTAATTTTAAGTGATGTAGCAATATTATTTTATATACTACTTTTTTAAAATGAACACTGCCTTTTCTTTTAAATTTATCAATTTATCTTTGTCATTACATTTTTTAAAATTCTTAATGGCTGCATAACATTCTGCAAACAGATAAACTATAATTTATTTAACCACTGCATTCTTCCTACACATTTAGGCTGTTTAGAATTCTTCACAAATTAAAGAAAGAAAAAGCTGCTGTGATATAATAACAGTTCTTCTTCCTAAACCTTTTTCTTACATTTCAGATCATTTTCTTGAGATGTATTTTCAGAAGTTGAATTACTCAATGAAAAGATATAAACATTTCTAAGGCTTTCAAAAATAAGGAGTTCCAAAGACAACTCCTACTAGCACTGCATGAAATTCTATGCACTTTTATCATTTTGTTTTGCATAGCTATAATCATAGTGTGCATATAATTCTGTGTCTTATTTTCACGTAGAATTATACTTTACTTTTTGTAATGTTGATGCATAGTCTTTATAAAAACCATTTTAATAGTTCCACAATATTCTACTCAATGAAAACACTATAATTACTTAGCCATTCTTATGTTTTTGGACATTTAGTTTGCTTCCAATTTCCTTCTTATATAAAAAAATAAACAGTGAATATGGTACAAAAAGTTTTCATGGTTGTTTTTACTGCTTTTAAATTGTTCCCTCATGTCATCCACAAACTTGACAGTTCTGGGATCTCTTAAAAACATGTATTACCATTATCTTGCAATATGGCGATATTAAGATTTGCTGTGGCAAGCAGTATATCACCTGTATGAGTTTACCAGGTTCACGATGTCCTCACCAACCTTTTATACAACCTCATGAATTTACAGCCATAATTTTACTTTCTCTCCTTATTCTTTGTACCACTTGGGATCAGATGGGCACAATGCTTTTTAAAGCTAATATACCTTTGTATTTCATTATTGTCCAAGACATAATGAAAGAATTTGGATAGCATTTGTTATGCTGACCAATAGCTCAAGACTTATAAAATAATGATAGGTTGTCTGATGTGACAAAATTTCAATACTTCCAAGCTTAAGTACTCTTTTTTTCTTGTTTAAAGTATTACATATAGTATTAATATGTCTCCTTTCCCCTTATTTACCTCCCCTATCCCCCCATCCCCCAACACATGCCCTTACCCGCCTTGTGTCTGTGTCTATTGGTTATGCTTATATGCATGCATACAAGTCCTTTGGTTGATCTCTTACTCCCCACTTCCCAATGAAGTTTGACAGTCAGTTTGATGCTTCTCTGTCTCTGTATCTATTTTTGTTCATCAGTTTATGTTGTTCATTATATTCCAAAAATGAGTGAGATCATGTGATATTTATCTTTCTCTGATTAGCATAATGCTCTCCAGCTCCATCCATGCTGTTGTGAATGGTAAGAGTTATTTCTTTCTTAGAGCAGCATAGTATTCCATTGTGTAGATATACTACAGTATTTTAATCCATTCATCTGCTGATGGGCACTTAGGCTGTTTCCAAATCTTAGCTATTGTAAATTGTGCTGCTGTGAACATAGGCATACATATGTCCTTTCTAATTGGTGTTTCTGGTTTCTTGGGATATATTCCTAGGAGTGGGATTCCTGGGTCAAATGGGAGTTCCATTTTTATTTTTTTGAGGAAACTCTATACTGTTTTCCACAGTGGCTGCACCAGTCTGCATTCCCAACATCAGTGCACGAGGGTTCCTTTTTCTCCACATACTTGCCAGCACTTGTCATTTGTTGATTTGTTGATGATAGCCATTTTGACAGGTGTGAGATGGTATCTCATTGTCATTTTGATTTGCATCTTCAAGCATGAGTACTCTTGCTCCATTAGCTTGGAGGCCACCATTTACAAATTTTAGATTGGTACTAATTTTTATAATATACTAGAGGCCTGGTGCACAAAAATTTGTGCACTCGCGGGGGGGAGGTGTCCCTCAGCCCGGCCTGTGCCCTCTCGCAGTCTGGGACCACTCGGGGGATGACCACCTGCTGGCTTAGGCTTGCTCCCCGGGGGATCAGGCCCCGGGAGCGCTCCGAGGATGTCCACTTGCCAGCAGGGAGCAGGCCTAAGCTGCAGTCAGACATCCTTAGTGCTGCTGAGGAGGCGAGAGAGACTCCCACCACCACCACCACTGTGCTGGCAGCCGTCAGCCTGGCTTGTGGATGAACAGAGCTCCCCCTGTGGGAGCACACTGACCACCAGGGAGAAGCTCCTGCATTGAACGTCTGCCCCCCCGGGGGGTCAGTGTGTGTCATAGTGACCAGTCATTCTCAGCCGTTCTGCTGTTAGGGTCAATTTGCATATTACCCTTTTATTATATAGGATTTGCTTCATGATTAGATTTCAAGCTTCATGGACTTTCCATTTTGAATTACGTTACTATGTAAGATTTGATAAGATTGGTCTATTATCATTTGATTCAGATTAAGATACTCTAAACTGAGATAGATTCATATTTATTTCTGCCCATTAGGTCCTAGGGCAGTGATGGTGAACCTATGACACGCGTGTCAGAGGTGACATGCGAACTCATTTTTTTGGTTGATTTTTCTTTGTTAAATGGCATTTAAATATATAAAATAAATATCAAAAATATGTCTTTGTTTTACTACAGTTGCAAATATCAAAAATTTTCTATATGTGACATAGCACCAGAGTTAAGTTAGGGTTTTTCAAAATGCTGACACGCTGAGCTCAAAAGGTTCGCCATCACTGTCCTAGGGTAATAACTTCTCTTTTCCTTGAAAGTTTGGCCCGAATGCCAATATGCATTCCTAGAGAATATTATTTGCCTACAACATGGAAATTAGTACTATTAATTAGAGATTGTGGGAGACTTCACAATTCCCCACCCTTCCCTATGTCTATGCTCTTTGAAATATGACTTTACAGATCCTCGCATTAAGAGGTAGAGTTTTATTTCCTATGTCTTGAATCTGGATTGACCTTATAATTTACTAGTTTCAAGTCTAGGCCTCAAGAGGTTTAACTTATTTCCATTCATTTTCTTGGAATCCTCTCCCAACTATATGTACAAGCCTGAGTTAGCCTTCTAATATATGAGTGATAACATGGAGCATAAAAAGGATGACCTCTCAGTTGAGGTCATCCTGGATAAGCCAGTCCCCAGTCAATCCACTAGCTGACTGTTGATACATGAGCAAGCCTAGTTGAGATGAGTCATATCCAATTCAGAATAGCAGAACATCCCAGTTAACCTCCTGATTTATAAACTAAATAAAAGAGTTGTTATTTTAAGCCACTAAGCCTTGGGGTGGTTTGTTATGCAGCATTATGTAGCAATAGATAATTGATAAAGGGTCTTCATCGACTTATAATTTATGACCGTCATGAGGAACAATATAGCTGGTTTAAGTAAATATTTTAATTAATTTAATTTAATTAGATTTTCAACTCAATGCTAGAGTCTTTCCTCATAGAAGAAGAATGGGCCTGGCTGGGGTGGCTCAATGGTTGAGCATCAACCCATGAACCAGGAGGTCATGGTTCAATTCCTGGTCAGGACACATGCCCAGGGTTGCAGGCTCTATCTCCAGTGGGGGGCATGCAGGAGGTAGCCGATCTATGATTCTCTCTCATCATTGATGTTTCTATCTCTCTTCCTCTCCCTTCCTCTCTGAAATCAATAAAAAAAATTTTTTTAAAGAAGAATGGTACAACAATACACCCTGTATCTCATGGAACAAAGCCAGTGATTTTTATAGATCCTGCAATACACAGCATGTAAAACTCCCTGACCCCAGGCAGTAAAACTACTATACTTGGGAATTCTAGTGTGCATATAGGAAGTACTAACAAATGGGGTTTGCTAGTGCTGAGCCAAACAAACACCCTCAAAACAAAGTAGTCATAGGTTCTCATACAATGCTGGTAGAAGTTACTTTATGGAAAAATGTTTCAAAAGCTTTGAATGTCATCTTAGTCAGTTTGGGCTGCTATAACAAATCACTATAGACTAGTGGCTTAAACCACAAACATTTACTTGTCACACTTCTGGAGGCTGGGAGGTCTGAGATCGGAGTGCCAGCATGGTTGGATGTTGGTAAGGGTCCTCTTCCTGTTTCCTCACGTGGTAGAGAAAGAAAGGAAGCAAGCTCTCTTATAATGGCATGAATCCCATCATGAGGACTTCTCTCAAGACTTAATTACCTCCAAAAACACTATCTCCAATTATTAGTACATTAGGGATTAGGGTTTAAACATGAATTCTGAGAGTACACAAACATTCAGTCAATAGCAAATGTGTCTATATCTTTTGGTTGGAACAGTAAAAATAAACTAACCCTGCCTGTGTCACATCTGGACATTATAATTCTCAGACAAATCACATTAATTATCACACATAGATGAAACTCTGAAAATAATATCACACTACAAGCAAAGTCTTGGTCTGCCTATCTCTTATTAGTATTTTTGACTTGAAGTCAAATATGATAGCAAATAGCTACATGTGTCTACTTATATTAAAAATAATTGAAATGTAATAAAATTAAACATTGCAGTTTCTCAACCTCATTAGCTACATTTCATGTGTCAATAGCCACATATGGCTAGTGGCTACAGTGTGGACAGGACAGATGCAAACTTTTCCATAATTATAGAAAGTTCTACTGAACAATCCTGCATTCTACATTTCTAACCCTATAAAGTAAATTGGATTGCTTCTATGGTTATTTGGATTTAATTCACAAGTTAATGTTTTGAGCATGATCACTTGTTAAATATCCTGACCACTACACCAGCAGAAAAAATATTATGAGACAAGGCTTGCACTTTGCTTGGTGATTCCCATAGAGCAGCCACACCAAATAAGGTGGACTGATTCTCACAAAGACCAGGTATATCTTCACTCACCTGTTTAAATTTAATATCGTTCCTTATTCCATGCCATTTAAAAAAATCCTCACCTGAGGATATGTTTTTATTGATTTTAGAGGGAGAGGAAAGGAGATGGAGAGAAAGAGAGAGAGAGAGAGAGAGAGAGAGAGAGAGAGAGAGAGAGAAAGAAACACCAGTGTGGGAGAGAAACATTGATCTGTTGTGTCCAGCACATGCCCTGACCGGGGTTAGAAACCAAAACCTGGGTATGTGCCCAGACCAGGAAGTGAACATGTGACCCTTCAGTGAATGGGACAACACTCCAACCACTGAGCAATACTGGCCAGGGTGATTCCATGCCATTTTTAATGATTTGATGGATTTATAGAAACATGTACATGTTCTATCATTTAAAACTAATAAAAGTTGATGCATGGACATAAGTTTTCCATCCTTTTACTGTACATGCACCTTGATTCTGTTCTCAAAGGCCTTGAATGATGTTTTATTTTTTAATAGAAACACTTATCTTTTAATAGAAACATTTAACTTACAGTTGCATAATATTGGATATGCTAGTGAACTTTGTTACGATGTCTGCAAACTACTTACTTTGAGATGGCTTAAAGTTCTTATACCCATGATTATTAGAATTTGGATCAATGTATTAAAAAAATTCTTTGGGAGTTCCATTTCCAGTTTTTTGAGGAAACTCCATACTGTCTTCCATAGTGGCTGCACCAGTCTGCATTCCCACCAGCAGTGCACAAGTGTTCCTTTTTCTCCACATCCTCTCCAGCACTTGTCCTTTGTTGATTTGTTGATGATAGCCAGTCTGACAGGTGTGAGATGGTACCTCATTGTTGTTTTGATTTGCATCTCTCGGATGATTAGTGACTTTGAGCATGTTTTCATATGTCTCTTGGCTTTCTGAATGTCCTCTTTTGAAAGGTGTCTATTTAGATCCTTTGCCCATTTTTTGATTGGATTGTTTATCTTCTTTTTGTTAAGTTGTATGAGTTCCCTATAAATTTTGGAGATTAGGCCCTTATCAGATATGACGTTGGCAAATATGTTTTCCCACGCAGTGGGTTTTCTTGTTGTTTTGTTGATGGTTTCTTTTGCTATGCAGAAGCTTTTTATTTTGATGTAGTCCCATTTGTTCATTTTCTCTTTAGTTTCAAGTGCCCTAGGAGCTGTATCAGTGAAGAAATTGCTTCGGCATATGTCTGAGATTTTGTTGCCTTTGGATTCTTCTAGAATTTTTATGGTTTCCTGTCGTACATTTAAGTCCTTTATCCATTTTGAGTTTATTTTTGTGTATGGTGTAAGTTGGTGGTCTAGTTTCATTTTCTTGCATATATCTGTCCAATTTTCCCAACACCATTTATTGAAGAGACTATCTTGGCTCCATTGTATGTTCTTGCCTCCTTTGTCAAATATTAATTGAGCATATTGGTTCGGGCCGATTTCTGGGGTCTCTATTCTATTCCATTGATCTATATGTCTGTTCTTGGCCAGTACCAGGAAGTTTTGAGAACAGTGGCTTTGTAATACAGCTTGATATCTGGTATTGAGATCCCACCTACTTTGTTCTTTCTCAGGATTGCTGCAGCTATTCGGGGTCTTTTTTTATTCCAGATGAATTTTTGGAGAGTTCGTTCTAGATCTGTGAAGTATGCCGTTGGTATTTTAATGGGTTTGACCCTGTGATCCCACTTCTAGGAATATATCTCAAGAAAACAGAAACACCAATCAGAAAGGATATATGCACCCATATGTTCATAGCAGCACAATTCACCATAGCTAAGATCTGGAAACAGCCTAAGTGCCCATCAGTAGATGAATGGATTAGAAAACTGTGGTACATCTACACGATGGAATACTATGCTGCTGTAAAAAAGAAGGAACTCTTACAATTTGCAATGGCATGGATGGAGCTGGAGAGCATTATGCTAAGTGAAATAAGCCAGTCAATGAAGGAAAAATACCACATAATCTCACTCATTCATGGATAATAGAGACCATTATAAACTTTTGAACAATAATAGATACAGAGGCAGAGCTGCCTCACACAGATTGTCAAACTGCAGCGGGAAGGCCGGGGAGGGTTGGGGGGCAGGAGGGAGGGGGGTAAGAGATCAACCGAAGGACTTGTATGCATGCATATGAGCATAACCAATGGACATAAGACACTGGGGGGTAGGGGAAGCCGGGGTATTGTCAAGGGCGGGGAAAAAAAAGGACACATATGTAATACCCTTTGTAATGCTTTAAGCAATAAAAAAAAATTTCTTTGACAGATCAGTTTTCTCCTTAATAATCAACTTATATATTTCCAAAGTTTTATGGTCTAGCCTACTTCCTGAACAATTTTGAGAGTGAATGCTTTTAATGATTAAAACTTATAGCTGTTCTTCATAAAGAGTTTAACCTGGCATAAGAGTCGAGTATATATTTAGGTTGTCCCAAACAGGGTTACTCCACATCTTATATGTCGTGTTACTTCTGTGACCTTAAGTTAAGAGATAGCCAGGCATTTCTCCAGCAAAATGTGTTTATTTGGGAACAACAAAGACTTGCATTTCAGGACATGTGCTCTAATGGCGGACCATGCTCAAGTCCAGATAAGCAAAGGAGGGGACTCCTTTCATGAACTTGGGAGGGGCTTTTTAAACAAAGAGTTCATTGGAAGAAACTGAAATTTCAAATAGAGTGACTTTCTATTGGCTGAGTTATAGAAGTCTCCCAGTGGCTAAGCTGTTACTGGCAAGAAGGAGTCTTTTCTTCCTCCTGTGAGGTGGGGTGGTAGTATGAATTGCTGTACTAAAGCACATCTCTTCTTGTTGGTGTCAGTAGTGTGCCTTGAGTGACATGTGGGTGAAAGTTTTTTCTTTAAGCCTCCCGACTCCATTTCAAATGAGATTTTTTGTTTATTAATTTTTACTTCTCACCAGGACTATAGTTTTTCATTTCATGTCTTGTACACATTTGGTGCTGGGGAATTTCACACAAAGTAAAAATTATAATTTCAGCCATAATAAAACGTTATAGTCCTTCTTATGATGGGTCTGACCAAATATACTTGGAGTTTGGCTCATTTACACTATTTTACCTTTTTTATAGTTTTATTGAGGACAATTGCCATATAGTAAAATTCACATATTTAAAATGCACAGTTTGATAAATTTTGACATATGTAAATGCCCAAAAAGCAATCATGACTCTCAAAATAATGAAAATATCACCCCCCAGATTCCTTTGTGTCATGATGAAAATTCCTCCCTCCAAACACTCCCTATCCTTCCCCACTCCTATCCAGAAGCAATCACTTATTGGTTTTCTGTCACTATAGTTAATTTGCAATTGCTGCACTTTAATATGAATGAAATTGTACATTGTAAACTCTTTTCTGTCTGCCTTCTTCTACTCAGCATAATTATTGTGATGAGATTCAATATTGTATTGCATATATCAGCAGTTCATTCCTTTTAATTGCCAAGTAGTGTTCTATTATATGGATATATCACAATTTATTCATTCATCATCTGGTGATAGGCATTTAAGTTGTTTCCAGATTTTGGTTATTACAAATAAAGCTGCTTTTAAAATCCATATACAAGTATTTGTATAGAAATATGCTTTTATTTCTTTTGGCTCAAATTCTAGAAGTAGAATGGCTGGATCTTGCAGTAGCTATATGTTTATGAAGTTGACTTTGAGCTGGTGGTAAGTGGCAGTAAAATATATAGTCTGGATAACAATTGCCCTTGAAGGATGGCCTTAATGTCAGTTGATTGGTTGAAAAATGTCCTTTCAGTGTATGTGATAACTTGGAAGTCAGAAAAAAATCATAGGACTAGAATGGACAGCACACTGTCTATTTATCATTTCAGGGACATGAATATTTCTTTATTTCTTAAATATTCAGAGGGAAGCATTTTTAAATGAATGCAATATTTATTGTGAAGGTCAATTTCATGCAATAAGAAAGCTAGTTGGTTTCGCCATGGGGGTCTTTTATTTTCTACTTTCTGCAGTTGGCTGGAGGCTAATACATCATGCATAACAGCTAATGAGAGGTGCATGTTTTCTACTGCTGCCTTAACAAATAATCACAAAGTTAGCAGCTTAAAAATAACACCCTTTTAGTATCTCACAGTCCTGTAGGTCAGAAGTCACAGGATGACATGGCTCAATTGAGTCTTGTGTAGTGTCTCAGAAGGCTCTGTGGATACATGCTTCCTAAACTCATTTAGGTTGTTGACTGAATTCTGTTCTTTGCAGTTGTAGTACAGAAGTCCTTGTTTCTTTGCTGTGTGTCAGCCAGCAGCTGTTTCTATAAGTTTCCCACATGCTTTTTCATGCTTCCCATATGTCTGCTCCAGCAAGGGTAGGCCAAGTTCCTCTCACGCTTTAGATCTCTTCAATATGCGCTCTGTTACATTTCTCTATCTCCAGCAAGAAAAAGCTTTCTGCCTGTGAGTCTCCTGTGGTTTACATGGGTCCACCTGGATAATACAGAGAAATCCTCGTATTTCTAAAGGCCTCAATCTTAGTTATATCTGCAAAGTACCTTTGCCATGTAAGATAGCATTCACAGGTTCCAGATTTGGGCATCTGTAGGTGGCCATTCTGCTTACCACAAAAAGTTAAAAACTGTTACTCCTTTTCTATTTCCTAAAAGACCCTTTATTATTTTAGTAAATGATCACTGCAACCCCTTAATATCATCTCTCATAGGAGTATTTGCAGGCATTTAGCAGACGCTGGTTTACCTCACATATGTGATTGCTTGTGGGCTGCTTGTGGGCTGTTGTTTTTTGTTGTTGTTTGTTTGTTGTGTGTGTGTGTGTGTGTGTGTGTGTTTTTCTCCTAACATGACTAACAAGTCTTTTCCCCCTATCTCTGTGATGGTTCTAGATTCTAGGATCTATTGCATAGATTACCAAATTGACAAAATGTGTTTTTCATTGATAACTGTGCTTCATTAAACCTAAATACTTATCTGTACATATTATTTGGGACAATGGTCAGGAAAGGAATTAGAAGTAGATTTACTCCATTTCCTGGAAGTATTGTGGTGAATCATCTGTCATCATTAGGTAGGATTCAGCTGGTAGGAGACACTTGGGTTCCCTGGTAATAGATCTTTGCTGTCATTGAGGAAGGAGTTAAGCTCCTCTTCATACGGGTGTGAACAATGGCAGTAATGGCTGTGAGTGCTTAAAATCTCAGAAACAAAAGCCTAAATCCTGAGATGTTGATTCTGGTGTTCTCTCTCTCTCTCTCTCTCTCTCTCTCTCTCTCTCTCTCTCTCATTTCCTATAAGTCTAGAAAAATACAATGGGGGAAAAGCAAAACAGATTATTATTATCAAATCCTTGATCTTAGGCTAATTTTCTATTATTCCTCCCTTTGCCTTTCTCATCCTTCAACCATTTCACTGCTAATTAGGATTCTAACAGGACTGGACAGTGGTTGAGAAATGAAATATGGGTACATCAAGCCTAATGACTAGCCCCAGTGTGAGGTTTGGGGAATGAGAAACTAAAATCAGTGACCAGAAAGTGTGGCTCTTCAGTCATCCTTGTTAGTCCCTAGAATGCCTGTGACAGTCATGGGTGACTGAGTGGCTTTGTTCTCAACCTATGGATGACCTTTAATATAAAGATCTGGGCATAACTAGAATTCAGATTATTTTACAGGATAAAGAAGTTGGGCCCAGAAGAGTTATTGTCTTGTGTATAGCCACACAACACAAATGTCATGTAAACTTTCTCATATAATAGCCTATTATCCTCCTGGATACATATGGGGAAGCTGAGGCCAGAATTTGTTATTAACTTACAGTTACTATGACTAGCTTACATTGGTCACTATGAATACACTAAGACCAGAAAGTAAGTCTGTTGTTCTTTCTCCATACATGCTTCCCACCAGTTTATGTCAGGCAGGTGTGGAACAGTCGTAGGGAAAGCAGATATGCTGTACTAGAGTGGCATATGGTGTGGAAAGTACCTGACATGTCATTATCTGCATCTTTACACACCACTAAAGTGCCATGATGCCTTATTTCCCACTAATAAATCACTATAAACATGAGGTCTTTGCCTTGACAACCTTATTTTCTCTCAGCCCAAGAATATTCCGTTGATATATGACCAGACCTCATTCTTGCACAAATTCCTCTGTAAAGAATTTATTTTCATTTAGAAGCCCTTTTTTCCCCTTTGAAACTCAGCTAAAATTTAATGAGAAAAAATATCTATTGTGCAGTCTCACTCTTAAAGCTAATAAGAGTCTTCAGATGAAGAAGTTTTATAGGTACTATCTGCACTCAGTTAGGAATAATTTAGAAATGAATAAGAAATTCTTTTCATTGACTGATATTTTGCAGATCAAATCTGAAACCTCTTGAACTTTGTTATTGCTTCATGCAGATTGTAAGGCTTCAGAACTTGGCAGTGGTTTTGAAACTCCTCCAGGAAGGTATTAATAGTGTCATAACTTGTATTTATGTAATGTCCCTTTTTCAACTGGTTTAAATCACTTGCACATTGTTTAAGTCTGTCTCTATTACATGAATATAAAGTTGTTAAGTGGAAGGCCTCACTGTCCGCATTTTATAAGTAGGAGCCCTAAGGGTCAATGAAGGACACATAATTCTCCAGTAGGTATTTCCCAGCTCTGAATCCCTCTCTGGGGAAGTTGCTGTCACTACTGAGAAGCCTCTTATTTGCATTACATTGCATTACTATTCATTCTGTTTCAACTTCTGCTTCATCCCAATTCCCAGCTCCTGTGTCCCTCTTCTCTTTATTTGCCCACCCACTAATTTCCATCAATACCCTCTTTCTACTCCAAGTTCTGGAACCACATTCTTAATCTTCAAAGTGTGTGGGTCTCTCCAGGGGGCTCTGGGCCTCAATAACATGATTCTTTTCAGTGGATCTACGGTGGAGGCAGGAATCTTCACTGGAGCAAATACCTTCAAAGGGTCCAATGCTGATAATTGTTGAGAAAAGTGCCTCATGATCAATCCTGAGGAAAGGGCTTTAGAATCTTGAGCCTATGACCTAGGCCTAGTATATAACAGGTCATTTGTCTTAGGTTAGGTTGAGTTCCTGAGAGGTAGAAACAGAGGCAGAGATTCTTTTGCTAATGATTTATTGAGATGTGTTCTCAACAGAAGGAGAGGGAGGGAAGCCAGCTTTTCATAGAATTTAGGGTCTGTGCTATGGCAGAAATTTAAAAAGCACTGCCTCCAACCACTTTCCTGGCAGAAAATTCTTTTTGTAAGATACAGCACAATGATGTCATTGGTAAAGTATGAGTTGCCATTTTCAATGATGGTATAATCCAAGCTCAAAGTTTGGAGGTTTAGAGAGCAAGAGAGTCTGGGGTTGGGTGGGTAGGGAAAAGATGGATCAGGGCTGAAATTACTTGAGTCTAACAAGCTCAGGTCTAAGAAGGCTTCTATGTGGCCTGTCCCTGTCTGTTTTAATCTGAATTTGGTGTGGGGCCCAAGCTCCAACAAATGGGAAAATGTTAACTTTGCTTTCTTTGCTTGCTTAGTTCACCCATCTTCCTCAGGATATCATGTGTGTCTATGGCTTAAAAGAAGACTCATGAGTTTATGGATGCTTAGAATATTTGCTGTAGACAGCCATCGAGGAAATTAGGCCTAAAAGCATAGGGACTTCCTTTGACTTATTGCTTCAAATTTAAAACCCTCTGACTGGCTATTTAAAATTTAATAAATAATATCTATTATTATTGTTATCTTTATTAACCATGTTAATAGAGGATCCATCAATCAGACATCCTTAGTGCTACCGTGGAGGCAGGAGAACTTCTGGCTGAGCAACGCTCTCTGTGTTCCCACAGACCACCAGGGGGCAGCTCCTGCATTGAGTCTTCCCCCTTGTGGTCAATGTGCATCATAGCAACCAGCCGTTCAGTTATTCAGTTGATTGGCATATTAGCCTTTTATTATATAGGATTGTTGTCTAAGAACTCTATTTAGTTTCATGAAAACAAGCAAGGTATGCTTCAATTGCAGGTGGGTCTGTTCTGACAATATGATAGTGGTTTTGCAATTAGGCATAGGGGATGTGTTGTGGTGGATTTCTGGAAGCAAAATGGCCCTCAGTTATCCTTGCTCTTTATATACAAGGCTACTCTGGACATCAAAAAAATACATCACATTCAAAGAAGCTAAGGACAATAGAAACTTAACAATAAACCATTATATTCCTTGGTACACAAAAGAGTATTTTCTCTCTGTACTAATGTAATTTTAAAAAATCCACTGAGGCAATTTTATGCTGTTCAGTCTACATGAGTAGTTGTAGAAATACCTGGTGATTCTGATTCAGCAGTTGTTGAGGCGAAGGAAAATCATCATTGCCTTCACTTTATAGTTCTTGAGCTATCAGGGGGCACAGCTGAAAAATCAATGCCCAGTGTTTTTAGAGGATATGCTTTTAATGGTTTTCCTGTTGACCTCATCACTAGAAAAACTTCTAGATCAATGTGGCAGTGTCATGCTGATCAGTCTATTTCATGGTTTTCTCTTCCCAAATATTTCTGAGCACATGCAGGGTGAATATACATACCTTGGTTCCAGTGCTCATTTCTCAGCAAACTAATCTTTACATTGACTTTTTAGTTAATGGCAGAATTTATCTCTGCTGCTGCCTTTTTGTTCCTCCCTGTGTAAGAAATCAGTTCAGGGGGACAAATGGCAAATCTCTAACCTCATCAGAGTGCTATGACAGCTCAGCATGCCCTGTGTTAATTAGAAGGAAGCTTCTTCTTCTATGTCAAGCTCATTTGAAGAATTTTGAAAAAATATCAGGGCTCAAAATAGTACAGTTCTTTGAATGCACACACACATAGCAGTATTTAATGTAAAGCATGTGCAAGTGAACACAAGCACAATCATGCACACACACACACAGAGTATTAAAAAGTTCTACTATCACTGAATTTTACAGCTGGAACTAGGATGGACCTCAAACAACACAGGTTTTGGTCTAAATCTTGTACATCAGCCTAGACTTATACCTTTATGATGAGCTACAGGTATCCATTTTTTTTCTTTAATGTAGCCTTGGTTATGACTAACCCTGTCCATCATTTCTGCTATCACACTTTTGAACCTTAGTGGGTAGTGTGTGTTAAGGTCTCTGTGCTCCTCCTTCTCTCTAGAGTTGGATACTTGTTTATGTGTTTTTGAGAATCAAATAAATACATAGAGGGGTGGGGGGAACACTCATTTCATCCAAATTCCAAGGTGTAATGGGAGATAATTGTCTTTGTTACACTTTGGGTACCAAAATGAACAAGGAATAAGTGTAGACAAAGAATCATCTTGACTACATTTGTGCTTGTCTCATATATCTTCATCTAAGAATAACTAGAAACCATGGGGGAGGAGGGGAATCTTGATAGGTTGCCCAGTTATTTCCGTTGAACCGAATCCCATGATTGAAGCATCATCCAAAAAGGGTGTAACACCTGGCATCCTAGAAAGCAAAGTTCCCATAAGGCACTAAAAGTCTCACAGTCAACAGAAATATTGGTGCAGAGATGCTAAATTCCATATGCTCCTTAAGAGTGTTTTTGATGAGTGTGTTTTGATAATTTTGAGCAAGGTTAGTTTGCAAAGACCTGACCCCAACAGTGAGGTTAGCAGTCTATGTCAACTACACGCACAGAGCATGGATGTGGCTTGAGAGAATCCCTTGTGGTACTTTTGAGCCTCCTCATAGTTTGTTCTTATCACATGGCTTCCAAACTGATTTTTGCCAACCAAATCTGTATGCCTGCCTCCAGGTTCACTTGTTTAATTAGATTCTTATGTTAACCTTCAGTGGGTATCTCCACTTAGAAAAGAAAAAGCACTTCTAGCTGTTTAAGTGCATGGACAACAATTGTGTCTAAAAAAACATCGATCCTGGAGCATTCTGGGAACTCATATAACCTTGGGAAATCAGTTAATAGTTTCCCGTGGCAAGGTAAGTCTGAGGGTCGTAGAATATAGAATATTTATTTTTAGTAGTGTGCTTCTTTCCAAATGAATTTTGCCTGTTGGTTTTAACCTTTTCTATGTAGTAATAAATGGAGCATTAATATGAAAGAACCATGCAAAAATTTCTGCCTCTGTATCAGCATCATCCACTGTAATAAATCATAGTGACCTCATCACATTAGGAAATGTGTATGAGTTCTCTCTATAGATGATACATAATCTACCTTCAGGCAGATTTCATGTTGTACACGCAAATATTTATGAATGTAGTTTCAAATACCACATCTTTCCATGAGCCTGCTGAATGTAATACCTCTCGAGGGCTGTGACTAAGTAAGAGACAGAACTCTGGAATCAGCCAGCTGGGTGTTGGGATAGTCACCAGCACTCTCTGGCTGTGTGATCTTGAACAACTCATTTGAGCCACTAAACCTTGGATTTTCCATCAGTAATATCACCTATTTCATAAGTTATTGTGAGATGAATAATACATGTAAAACACCTAATTAAGTTCTTCTCACATAGCAAGCATGTGATCATGTTATCTCTTCTTACCTAATTCTGGGCCGGGTTTGATGCTAATTCTTGTATATTTAAAAAAATAAAGTTTGTATTTTAAAATAGTTTTAAAGAAAAGTTACAAATCTATATCAGAGAGTTCTCATATACTCTGCTCCCAGTTTTCCCAATTGTTAAGATCTCATATTGCTATGTTATGTTTATCACAATTAATGAGCCAACCATGGTACATTATTATTAACTAAATTTCATATTTTTTCATATTTCATCAGTTTTCTTTGTTCTGTCCCAGGATACCACCTAGAATATTGAAAATTATATTTATTTTTTCATGTCTCCTTAGGCTCCTCAGCTGTGAAAATTATTGAACTTCCCTTGTTTTTGATGACCTTGATAGTTTTTAGGTCAGGTATTTTGTAGAATGTCCCTAAATTTGAATTTGGCTGATGTATTTCTCACAGCCAGACTGGGATTATAGGGATTTGTGGGAGGAAGACCACAGAAGTGAAGTGTCTTTCTCAACAGCATATCAAGAGTACACCCTATCAATTTAACACTGATGATGATGGCTAGCATTGATAACCTAGCTAAGGTAGTGTTTCCCAGGTCTTTCTAAATCCCCCCTTTTATGCTGTACCCTTTGAAAGGGGGTCACTAAGTGTATTTCATACTTAAGGGGTGGGGAATTATGCTTCACTTTCTTAAGGGAAGAGTATCTACATAAATTGTAATTTTTCTGTACAGATTTCTCTCCTCTCCACATTTTTAAATTTTTAATTTAATTAACATTTTTTATCAGAGTGGATTCATGGGTATTTATATTGCAATCTAATTCTGTATTATTTATTTTGTTGCTCAAATTATTATAGCTTTGCCCATTGAGAGCTTTCAGTTGCCTCTAGTGTTCCCGTGACATATCTCTATTGTTTTGTTTTTAAAGTACTTTCTGGTACTATAAGATGCTCCAGGCTTAGCTTGTATATTTTCTACCCCAGCATTATTTAGGGTAGAAATTGGTTATTTCTCCAAAAGAGTCCTAATCCCTTTATTAGATAACTAGAGGCCCGGTGCATGAAATTCGTGCACTGGGGGGTGGGGTTCCCTCAGCCCAGCCTGCCCCCCTCACAGTCCGGGAGCCCTCAGTGGATGTCCTACTGACGGCCACAGTCTGGCAGCAGAGGCTTGGAGCAGGCATTGTGTGTGTGTGTGTGTGTGTGTGTGTGTGTGTGTGTGTATGTGTCCGCTGGGGGGCCTGCTCCCAGCCGCATTGGAGCCTCAGAGCAGGCGCTGTGTGTGTGTGTATGTGTGTGTGTGTGTGTGTGAGTGTGCGTGTCTGCTGGGGGCCTGCCCCCAGCCACACCGTGGAGGCTTGGAGCAGGCGCCCCTCTGTGTTGATCTCTCAGGCTCCTGGCCTCCACTGCGTGTTTTTCTCTCCCTTGAGCTGTGGCCAGGGTTGGGTGCTGCCTGCAGGCTGCGCTTTCCTGCTCATGGATCACCAGATCACTGCAGAGACCGGGGCAGGCCCTGCTGGGTGCTGCCTGTGGGGAACTTTCCTGCTCTGGAATCGCCATGGCGATCCTAGGAGCAGGCCCACCTGGGGGCTGCCCGCCCTCCGCACTTGCCTGCTCTGGGATCACCATGGGGTCCCAGCTGGCAGTGGGGCTTAGGCAGCACACGGGCGTCCTGGCTGGGGGCGGGGCTTAGGCGCACAGGGCTTAGGCGGCACACAGGGGTCCTGGCTGGGGGTGTGGCTTACGTAGCGGGCTTAGGCAGCACACGGGGGTCCCGGCTGGGGCAGGGCTTAGGTGACGCGATCGCACCGCCTAAGCCCGGCCACCCAGGGCCGCACACGGGGCCTGGATGGCATCTGACGCTGGCCAGCCCCGCCTGCGGTATGCAAATTAGCCGCCATCTTTGATGGTGGTTAATTTGCATATGGCACTGATTAGCCAATGGGAAGCGTAGTGAAGGTATGGTCAATTACCCTTTTTGTCTTTTATTAGATAGGATGGCATTAGAAACCTAGATCTGGGCACTGGGTGTGCTTGTTGCTACAATAGATGGAGCTGGGAAATATATGCATACCAATCCATATCTAAACATGCATGTATAATTATTTCTATATAAATTCATTATATATATATGTTAAGCTAAACTTAAATTCATACTGATGCCTTCATCTTGACACCAACACCACATGGTTTATTCTAGCTTTCCCACTCCAACTGTGACAAACTTGGCTTCTGCTGGCTGCCTTCCATTCATTTATTTATCCAACCTTGATTTATAAGTACATATATTTCAGAATTGTTAACTCATAGCCCATGAGAAATAATTTGAACAACTAAGGTATAATGTTTATATTTCATTCCTAAATATAATTTTAATAGATTTGGATTAGCCTTCTGAGTTCTCAAGGTGATCCTTCATTATAGAACCAATATCTGGCATTCTTGACTCTGTAAATATGCCCTTCACAACATGAGGAGAGTGGTTGACATATCATGCAGATTCGGATAAAGTCTGGACCCTGTATTTGTTTTATCAACAGATCTGGCTAAGAACTCTTGGCCTCTGTGCTCTTGACAACATTAATCTTATGAGCTACTCTTTTAATTTCTGTGACAGATATTGACTAAAGTCTCACTAGCAATGAGTTATTAGGCCCTTAGGAATTCCAAAGTTTATTCTCTCAAGAGATGCTGCTGGGAAACACCATATAAAAGGCAATATGCCATTCAAGAAATCCCAACAACTGCAATGCTGGGCAGATAATGCTGTGGTCTACAGGGCCTAAGTCCACCTAAAATATCAATGTAAAATATCAACTAATAGTGCCCTGGAGAAACCAACTCTAAATGAAAATTCACATTATGTCCCCTTCTTAGGTAATGCAGGTGTGTTTACCTTATGGCCTGTATTTAAACCTCAGAGTCATCCAGGCTTCTATTCCAGACTCTCACTTTATCTATCTGGCATACGAATTTCAGGAAAAAAGCTAAAGGATATGAATTCTTTAATATGTCCAAAAGTAGACTTTTTATGTACAGCATTTTGTCAAATTATAGAAATTGTATGGTATTAATCAGAATCAATCATAAAAATAGATTTACAGTGCTATACTTTTATGGTTTTGCTTTTGTAATAAACAAGACTCTATATTGGTTATCAGAAGATGCTATATTAGATGCTAATTAAATACATAAGAGATAAGTAGCAGTGATTTTTAACCTGTGTGGCACAAGAATTTTTTTTTTTGGAATATATTTTATTGATTTTTTACAGAGAGGAAGGGAGAGGGATAGAGAGTTAGAAACATCAATGAGAGAGAAACATCGATCAGCTGCCTCCTGCACACTCCCTATTGGGGATGTGCTCGCAAACAAGGTACATGCCCTTGATTGGAATTGAACCTGGGACCCTTGAGTCCACAGGCCGACGCTCTATCCACTGAGCCAAACCAGTCAGGGCGGCACAAGAATTTTTAAAACATGCAATACCTGACTATTTAATTAGAGGCACTGACCTCTTTTCTCTTAAGTTGTCAAATAAAAAATGACAATCGCCAACACAACAATAGCCATCTGGTGTGAATAAATCAAAATTACCCCTATTTTGTGTCATATCAGCAAAAAATATATTTTTTGATGAGCTGCAGAATTTTAGTAATTAGTTTATGTGTGCCATGAGATGAAAAAGGTTGAACATCAATGATAGAGTTTTCACAAATAGTCCTTGTATTTCTGCAAAACCCACTCTGACCTATTAGTTAAATCTAATCACAGTAGCATGAAACAAGAGATAATAAAAAGAAACACACAATTGAAAAGAACTCACAATGAACCATAATTACACTAAATCATGAAAATCCCTTACATATGTAAAAGAAAGGATGTTTCCTATTACCCATAAATAAGCAGAAGTGATGCTATTAGCATAGATACCCCTCCTTAGAGACTGGGAGAGGCTTGGCAAGGCTTCTGACCCAGCAGGCTGCTGAGAAGGGAGTTGGTTCCTGATGAATTTTAACAACACTCTAACTTCCCACATTGGCTAAAGCAGCCAGCTCTCTGTAACATACTCCATCTCTACAATTACCTGCCAAATGCTTACTGCAGACCTGCAAAAGATTAGTTACTCCAGGGGGAGTGGTTTATAACTCCATTCCACTGTTTTATGCCAGATCAATAACAAAGGCAAAGGCACACGTCAAGCTGCCCTTGTTTTCTCTCTGTAGACAAACAAAGAACCCCACAGTTCCACGGAATGCTATGAACTGATCCTCAGCATCACTTAAACATACCAGCGATTGCCCTCATTTCTTTTTCACATACACCATATTTTTTGAAATACACATTAGCTAAAATACAATTGTATTTTCAGGGAATTGAAAGCTTACCATAATTATCATCAGTTTGCAGGGAGCATGCTGTTCATGTGTTATATAACTGGGGGATTTCTTTCTTAACAATAGATTGTGATGATGTGTTTAGAAAAAAATGTCTATATTGTTCACATATGTTAGAAGCAGGTGGGTTTAGGCAATAAAAATTCAACTAATAACAGTGATAATAACATGTGCTCAATTAAATGGTATTTTTTTCTTCTCTTCCATCCTACATAGGGGTTTATTTACATTTTAATAAATAAAAAAGAAGAAATAGTGGAAGGGTCATATTTTTCTGTGATGTGAGCAGAGGAAATTTTATAGGGGAAAAAGAAAATACAGAGTCAGAGGAAACAAAAAACTCATAGGTCTTAGACTTGAGCATGGATGAGGCTAGCCCAGTGGTCGGCAAACTCAGTCAACAGAGCCAAATATCAACAGTACAACGATTGAAATTTCTTTGGAGAGCCAAATTTTTTAAACTTAAACTATATAGGTAGGTACATTGTTATTAACTTAATTAGGATACTCCTAAGGCTTAGGAAGAGCCACACTCAAGGGTCCAAAGAGCCGCATGTGGGCTAGACTATTGAGAATGCAAATTCTCTCTGGAAAAGTATTAAAAAATTTTAGTAGCCTAGGCCTTCAAGAAAAATTGAGGGCATTTTAGTTCTTTGAGGTAATTATTTTAAAATTACCTGATTCAATTTCCTTCAATTAATTTAACATTTGGGTCCTTTAAAGGAGGATGACTTATTTTCTTTGCTTGATATTTTAACAATGTAAAATAATTTCAACCCTCTTTGTATTTCAATATGAATTGAGATTATACAAAATTATTTATTGAGTGTATAATGCTGTCAGATAAAAGAAGGCAGTGGAGAGCTACAAATGCCAAGGAATCAGAAAAATATTTTCTCCAGGGACAGTTATGTTTGCCAATGTTTCCCGTAATACTTCTTTGTTTTAAGGAACGTCTTGTCTGTTATGGGACTGCTCCAGTGCTTGGGTAAGGATGCTACTTGCATGCACAATGCTGCTTGGGGGGCCCAGGTCCAGCTCAGGAGGCCACTGCCTCTGTCCTTGCTAGCTGTGTGACCTTGAATTCATGCCCCATGAGATTTCAGTGTGACAGCCAGTGTAATTCCTTTCCAAATTTGGATCCAACTAAGAAGTAGAGCCAGGAGTCAAATGATGATAAAATATGTCTTATTAGTCATGTGATTATGTGCATAGAAAACAAAAGAATTTGCCAGAGAACCAACCAGAATCTTTGAGTGTTGTCAAGTGTCTGCCTCCCAGTGAGAGAAAGAGGCTGAGCTGAGCACGCCCAGTTTCTTTTTGTCAATATCCCAATAAGATGAATCCCCTTTTCTTCCCATTAGGTGAGCTAGAAAGCCTTGGTGTTACTCAACAGGCGCCTCTTCACAAAAACAGACGGCATTAATTGAAGGGAAAGGAGGGCATATTTTCCTAACCTCTCTGTGCTTTAGTCTTCCTCCTTTGTAAAATGGTGATAATAGAACTTATCTCACACAGCCGTGCAAGGATTAAAAAAGATCCTAGTAACACTGAGCCTAGTGTATGGGAATGGCTTTGCCAAGTACCAGTAAATGTGGAATTGGAGAAGCGAAGCATAGAAACTTTAGCGGGGAAAGAGAACTTCAGAAAGATAATCTGATCCGCTTGTGGTGTTTTTTTTTTAAGTTGGGAAACAGAGACCCAAAGAGGTGTAGACCCTTGTCCAAGTTCCATGGCTCATTGTTGACATATTATGGCAGAACTGCCCCTGGGTCCCAGGTGTTCAGGTGCTTAGTCCAGAGTTCTTTCTGCTCTGCCACTCTGCTGAATAGCTGTCCTAACTGTCAGTGGATAGAATTGCTGACCCTCCTCCCAACCACCATGAATTTCCTGTTTCCAGAGGGTGCACCGTGGGTCCCTACCCCGTGGAGGCCCTGCAGGCTGCTGCTCTCAGGCAACAATTTATAGCCCTTGTTGTGGGTTCACAATGAGAACAAGATTGCTATTTTAGAATCAAAGTAGATATTTTCACAATCCATTGTGAAGTACCAGGCAGGTATTCTTTTGAAGGTAAATAAACACAGTAAAGTATAATTATTTGATTCCATTTAGTGTATTAGAAAAGGTAATGCCTTAATGACACCCTAGTGGTCTATAACAGTTAATACACCCTAGAAAAATGAATCATAAAACCCCCTTCTCTCTAATAACGCTTAGACTAGTGTTATGAAAAGGCACTAAACCTTAGGGAATTCAAAATGTTTTCCCCTTCTTACCAAGTGACGATATTATTAGTTTGGATATTCTATTCACACTGGTCAGGAAAACCTGTAACATATTCTGTTGGTTTGATGATAGATCCTTGCAGCATTATCTGGGACAGTTGCTATGGCAAAGAGAATGGTCCTGTAAAGGCCAGATGATTTTCTCTCTGTCATGCCTTCCCAAATGTTAGTTCCTACTGAGCTGGGTGGGAGCGGAGGAGTTCTTACTGATGGCAGCATCCTCCTCACGTGTGGACCCAGTGGACTGACAGGGTAGGCAAGTGCATGGGCTCACTTCAGATTGACAAGCTCTGCAAGCTCTTTGTGTTTATTTTGGAAATGGTATGAGTTACAAATATTCCCTGGAAACATGTGCCTGGCCTCCTGGCTGTCTGCAGGATAAACACTGACAGGATGGCTTCTCTGTCATAGTTTGCGGTTGATAGATTGCACACCAGTGCTTCTAGTCAGAGAGGCAGCTGTGCACATCTGAAACAATCTCAGGGAGAAACCCCAAACCAGCTTGACAGTGATACTGGTGACAGCAGGATGCCCTGCCCTCTGTCACCAGAAGAGCACCGCCTCTCTAGATTTCTGTACCTGCACTTGTGCTGCTGCTGAGCGTAACAGAAACACCAAGGGTCAAGGGGCATCTGGATGCCACCACCTTTCCCTCACTCGTAAATGGCAAGATGAATGTCTGTTTGGCAAGATTATCGTGAACTCATTCTGTGAGTATCGTACATAACAAACACCAAACAGTAGCAAGTATTAATGATGTGTTCATCTCTTATTAAAATTAGATACATGTAAAAATGTTAAATTAATAATATTTGTACTGATTTTTATTGCATCTGTATGTATATATACATATGTATAACATCACTAAATAGATACAGTTAGGGAGCAGCATGGCTCAAGAGATGTGTCACCACTTGACCAATTTGCCTTGTTCACCCCTGTGTTTCCAGAATAATCATCACTCACTTCACTTTCAAAAGTGACCCAGTTTGGACAATAGTTATATAATCACCCTAGATACGGATCAAAAGGAAAACTGACCTCAGGAAAGCCAAGAACTCTTATAGCCTCTATGCTGATGAATAACACATCCACTAGACAACCACAGCTTAGGAAATTTGTACTGGGGACACCAACATAATTTTTAAAATATATAAGTTATTTAAATCAGTTACCACAGCAAAAAAACAACAAAACAAAACAAAAACAAACTCAGTGTTCATAAGGCTTGTCCAAAATAGGGAAGTTTCCTTTTGGTGAAGAACTCCATGTGTTCATTTTCATATTTTCTTAGTTTGCGCCTGGATCGACATCAATAGCTGCAACTTCCAGTGGATGGCTTTAGTATTGACGAGAACCCTTGAAGTGGCTGCTGCCTTGAAGGCGATTTTGCCACTCGATTTTTGTCTATTTTTCCCCCTTCCTTCTTTAAGTCCTGCTAATTTCTCTAATTCGACCAGCTTTTCACATTTAGCTCCAGCACCTGGGGGTTTGGGGCAGTCTTTAAAGGCATGTTGAAAATGTATCAAACACAGGGCATCAATCCATCTCTTTTATGTCCTGATATAAATGAGAGGGAACGGCACGCAAACTAACGTTGAGAGCCAGGGTTCTGGCTGACAAACGGAAGTTACCCCTTTTCAATGACTTTACAGTTTTTGCAGGATGTTTGCTTTCTGTTTTATGGAACTCTCTATACTTATTTTTGTGTGGTTTGATTTTAAAATGCCCTTTGTGCCTCACTTACTCCTTATTTCCTCTCAGAAAATGTTCTTTTTC
The DNA here is from genome assembly GCF_000147115.1 of Myotis lucifugus. NCBI lineage: Eukaryota > Metazoa > Chordata > Mammalia > Chiroptera > Vespertilionidae > Myotis > Myotis lucifugus. Next base: position 5,581,458 of record NW_005871059.1, on the reverse strand, counting down.
CAATTGGAAAAATAATACTTTAGCAAATCACACTTTAACAATTTCTTATTAAGCAACAGCTTCCTCAATACTTTGTGTTGCTCTCGAGTTCAGGAACCTTAGTGTCCAGCGGCCTATTTAGGCTAGAACACAAAGGTCAGCTGGCCGGGGTGCCCGGAGCCTTACGTTGTTCTCAACCCCACGCGCAGATGAACTCGCCAACTCTCCCAGCTTCTCGCACCTGGATCACACATTGTGTAGACCCCTCACTATCAAGTCAAGTGGGGAGGGAAAGCCCGCTATAGAGAGAGGCAAATTTCTGGAACTATATAAAATCTCTGAATTATGCCAGTGGTGTGTTCCAAATCTATTTTATTTCCCAAACCCGTTCCTTTTATTTCAGTAAGGCCAATTGGTCTCTGAATTTCTCATCCATGTATAAGTGCTGAAGTTTAGACTTCTGCTATGGAACTCATCTATAATGCAGTTCTGTTCTTTTGAAACTGCTTGGCCCTTGGGGAGCCTTTTATCACCTGTGACGTAGGCAGAGATTATTGCAGGATTTTTGAAATTCACTGGTAAAAGCTAAAGGCTAAAGTATATAGTAGGACTCTTCCATCAATAAATTATTTTACCTGAGTTTCTAATAACAAGCAAATCTTATTCAAGTATTTTTGTACTGTCAGTCATATATAAGAAGAGATTCATACTCTGTAGCTCTTCTTCTTGCTCTGGGTTTCTGTGACCCTAGAGATCACCCAAAGAAAATATCAGGGTTTTGATAATGCACAAATTGATTTACTATGGAGTGTGAGTTTCTATAGAGGCTATCAAGAATATTTTTCCAGTACTGCGATATAGGGAGAGTTTTAATATAAGTCTCCATGAACCAAGAGGTAATAAGCGCTATTCCCTTTGCTCCTTAAGGATTTTCTTGCAATATTTGAAAGGTTTTATTTTTGTTTTTCTTAAATTTTCACCTCTATGGAGTCTGTTTTATATGTTATAAAACCATTATTGAAGTTAGAAAATAAAACCGAATAAACTATTTGCACACAGAATATACTAGAGCTAGTCGCAAAGCTTGAACAGGTGAGCTTGGCTTTCCCTTCCTCTGAGAGCCTTGAAAAGCACTGGAGAATTACACCTGCAGGCCTAGACTCCATTACTGCAGCCTTGGCAGCGATCTGTTTTTATGTTACAGGCAATGAAAGCTTAGAAGAAAACTACGTCCAGGACAGTAAGATGGGCTTTGTCATCAATGCCATCTACGCCATGGCCCACGGGCTGCAGAACATGCACCATGCCCTGTGCCCCGGCCACGTGGGCCTCTGCGATGCCATGAAGCCCATCGACGGCAGCAAACTCCTGGACTTCCTCATCAAGTCCACGTTCATCGGTGTGTCTGGAGAGGAGGTGTGGTTTGATGAGAAAGGGGACGCTCCTGGAAGGTAAAGCCGTCTTTTCTGTAATGGATCTGAATAACCCCTGACCCTCCCTGAGCCAGACAGATGGCAACTCTGGCTAGCTTTGGTTCTATGGTTTCTGGGTGTCATGAGCAAAACAACTAGAAAGTTAAAGAGACAAGGCTAATATTACATGGAAATTATATTTTAAAACATTGAAAAACTTATTGTAAAAACACACAATCCTGCATCTTGCCAGTATTACACCCCTACCCAGCTATCACTCAGAATACCTAGACCTCCTGCGAGACCCAGAAACTAAAGAGACGGCACCTCACTGGCAGGACTCTCCCTGGCACTGTCAGCTCCAGGCCAGAGCAGCTTTCTGATTGACTGATCCCAAGGCCAGTCAATTAAAATATTTTAATATTACACCTGCTTAAAGAGCTTAGTATATGGGGAGAATGAAGTCCGACACATGTGTCCCTTTGTCTCAGGCTAAGGAACAAGAAAGGACAGAATTTTCTTTGTGGTATTGAGTCTCTATGGCTTCCAAAGAATTAAGAAGCAAAGGAAAATTACACCTAACTAATATATATATGTTTTCCTTTTCCCTAAGTCATTTTATATTTAGTCTGTTTTATAACACTTGTTTTATAATATCAGTTAGCTCAAATTTCATTGGTACATAGAGAGTGATGTCAGTATAAAGAGTAGTTATGTTTGTTCATATGACGTTTCCTAGACAAGGAGTAATCAGAATAGTGACATAAGAATTAAAAATGGCAACAGGAAAGAAAAAGGCCCTTGGCTTGGCTGCTGCACAGGATGCCCACAATCTTTCTTTTCTCTCTCTCATAAGATGGTTTTGCAGAAAGAGAGATTTTGGGAAAACACATGCTGTATTAAAATGGAAAACCAAGTCATTTAATCCTCATTGCTATAAGCATATCTTTATCCTTTTTACATCTGATAAAGCTGAGTGTCAGAGAAACTAAAAAATTTACCTTAAATCACACTGAGAGTAGCTGGCAGAGGCAGTGCCGTGTGAATTTGAGGCTTGTAATCTTTTTGCCACATTGCTCTACCTTTAGCTAATCCTAAAATCAGGCAAGGTTGCTGGCAATGTTCTCAATGTCATTTCAAAGGCACTGTAAGAGACTATTTGGGAGAGAGTACTGTAAGATACCCTAAATAATTCTCCACATATCTCCTCCTTTCATGTAAGTGTGAAGTTCTACATTTAGAGAGTGCCTTGTGGGGCCAAGTGGATTCTCCCTGTTAAAATCCAACAGCTCTAGGAAAGATAAATCATCTAAGTAATTGTCAGCAATTAAACAATGAATTTATTAGATTCCTTCCAAGCTTCCATTAGGCGGGAGCAAGTTTAGGTAAACATGGGAGTGAGATGGATGGAATGATGGAGGGCCTGGGCACAGGGAAGGTTTCCATGTGCTGAGCACCTTAGGAAGTAATACCAGGAGGATCCAGTGGATCTGAGATTCAGAACAGCACTCCCCTATGGTTATAATGCTGCATTCCACTGGAAACTGGGCTCTGTAAAGGATCAGATTGGAAGGGAAACCTCCCTTCCGGCAAAGGGCCAACTGCATTTTAGACACCCCATAAATATGCGTTTTCTCTTCCTCTCTCTATTTGTAAGTTATTCAAAATATTGGGACACAAGGTTAGCTTGTTTTTTTTCTCTCCATCTTTAATTGTATATTTAAATCATGGGCTTTCCCTGGGTGTCTTTTCAAGGATTATTTCTTCATGCTTGAAATTGATCATCTTCTGTGATCAATTTCTGTTTCAATCAACTCCCTCTGCTTCCATCTCCTGTCACAACACTGTCCAAGCTTTTGGATCCTCCTGTAATTATTTTAGCTAATCATCAGTAACATGAACTGGATGCATTGAGAGGATGTTGTCAAGTTGTAATTTACAGCATGAGGAATATTCCAAATAAATGCCAGCGTGCTGGCAGGCAGGGACTGGGGTCAGGAGAAAAGAGCCGTGTTCATTAACACATACAGCAAAGGGGGAGGCCTCTCTTTAGTAAGACAGTACTTTTCCCTTGGTATCTTTCAGTGTTTTTTTTCTTCCCCCTCTGGCTTTTGGGATTTTTAAAAAACATGTTTTCATACCAAAAAATTGTGAGCTTTTCAGGTTTTGCATGCTAATGAAGTGTGAACTGATTTCTCCTCGTCTAATAGCAAATGAGGAAGTTGAAATAAAATCTTAGGAAAGTAATTTATAGGGAAAAGATATTCTAAAGCTGGCATTGCATTTAAGCCTTCATTGGAAGTACCTACATAAGATTTAATGATGTAATATGGAGTAAAACATAAAAATTAAAGGACATGGGGAAAAGGAAACCATTCTTAGCGAACATTCACAGCAGATGCTATAACCATGAGTTTAAAATGGAAAAGAATTGGAGGTGTAGATTAGTATCATTGATCGGTAGAATGAGTGTGAACCATCACCCCCCAGTTAACACGTACATGGATATTGCTCAGACAGCTACTCTGAAGAACATTCGGGTGTGTCTCAGCAGCCAGGAAAATAAGAACCCTCTGGTAGCCAAAAGTCAGAACAGCCAAGAGATGAAACTGTAGGTAGGCTTTGTTCACCTGGAAAAGTAGGAGGAAAACTTCCTTCGTTCTCTCAGTCTCCCCTCTCCCTGTAGGGGACTGCTATTTATAGACATTGCCAGAATCTGGATGTGAAGAAGCCACTAGCTACCCTGTGGGCATTTGCACATTGAAAGCAGGAAGAAAAGCCAATAAAGGACACTAGTTGTGTAGATAAAGAACTAGGCCAGATACAGCCAATAGGTTTCAGATACCAACTAAGGTTGATGAGTGGTAGCTTCCTGGAGTGCTAGGCTGAGGAGGATTCTGAGTCTGAATCCAGTTTGGAAGGAATTCCAGGATGGATTAGGTAGGGGCCTAGGGGGAAGGGGGAAAAGAGCTGAGGAAGAGAAATATGTGTTGGTTAATTGTCATCAATTTCTTTGGGTCAAGAGCAAAGAGCAAGAAACAGTGCCTCTTACCTTCTAGCTTGGGAGGTTGAAAGCTCATCACAGATACTGCAGGAAACCATCCCACTTTGCAGAGTCAGCACAGCAGAGTCAGGCCTTCATGAGTTATAATTTACCTGGAGTCGATAGCAGCATGCAGAGAAGATTGAGAAATGCCAGAACATTTTCAGTGCTGAGGGGTAAATGGCATTGCCAGCACAAAGATGTTCTCCCGCTTTCTTAGGATCATAGAAATAACCAGAGTATTGTAGGGCAGTCATAGAAATACACATATGACTGATACATTGATATTGTCTTACATATATGCCTTTGTTCTACCTGTGAAATAGTTTCTTATATACCTTATGATTATAAATCCCCACAAGAAGCCCATGATCCTTAAGAAGTTTAGTGACAATCCTAAGTAGTTTAACCTAAGGTAGAAATAAATGTTAGAAAAGCTATTCCAGCTCATGCATCGCAATGCCAAGTCCTGACCTGTTTCCATCACACTGGGGAGTGCTCTCCACTGCCCACAGTGGAAGATGCTGAAGTCTGGCCCCCAGAACACACTCAGGCTGCAGAGATGATTTCTAAATGCAGATTTTGCTGTTGTGTAGCATTGCAGCTTTTGAAATTACTGAAATCAACTGGCATCACTTATTTGGATTCAGAAATGCTTCTCCTAACCAGGGACAAGACCCTTTTAAATGTCAATGTGCAAGATGATAAGTCCCCAACATCCTTGCTAATTAAAGATGCATTTCTCAGAGTTCTTGCTCTAATCCCACCTAAAGAGGCTCCAAACTTTATAAAATTCACCTCTTTCAATCCAGTGTAATGAAAATGGCAACTGAATGTATAAAGGAAAATTGGAATAAAAGTAGTTAAGTCGAGGAGTTAATGTTCTCCAGACATGCTACTTGTTCAAACAATGACTTAGGGCATAATGATTTGGAGGAGATGATCAACTCAGCACACATAGACACACAGAAATATTATTTTGGAAAACACGCATAGAGAAAGCCTAAGAATACTGTGTTCTTTAGCAAATATGGACAATACACAGAAATTGAGACTGGGATACACATTTTTTAAAATCAGTGGAAACATTACAAATAAACTGAAATATCGGCAGTAGCTGGTGTTAGGACAGGAGATGATTTCAGCCTTTATTTCCCTTCTCGTTGTTAGTATAGATTTACCATATTTCTTTGCTTTGTACATTATGTCCATATTCTCCAAGACACACATGTTGTTTTCTTTGTAGGTATGACATCATGAATCTGCAGTACACTGAAGCTAATCGCTATGACTATGTACACGTGGGAACCTGGCACGAGGGGGTGTTGAACATCGATGACTACAAGATCCAGATGAACAAGAGTGGGATGGTACGGTCTGTGTGCAGCGAGCCTTGCTTAAAGGGTCAAATTAAGGTAAGCCAGCCACAAATGCATTCTCAGACGGTGTTCACGAGGAGGCCCCCTGCCTGGATATAAATAAAAAATGCACAGACATTTTTCTTAGACAAGACTATCCAGGAAGGATGGACCAGGCTTACTGTTTTTGTGCTTGTAGTTAGCTAAAATTGAAAAGACAAAGGAAGATAAGGAAATGGAATAGGAAAACCATTTAAATATTTGGAATAGTCTTCAATTGAATCACAATGATGACGCAGGATTTTAAAATACAATATGGAAAGCAGGGGGGTGCATGATCGATTTGAAAACTGAAACAGATGTAAAAGTGGAAACCAAAACAAATGATACTGCTTAGCTGTAGTTCTAGCTATTGTTAAAGAAAGCAGGAGCTGAACATTGCTAAATAAGCACATAACTAAAATAAAAGAAGTTGAATGAGGTAACCCAGAAGTACTGCTAATAATTTCTCCACCAAGTTCTTCGCTTTTCCTGAAACCAGTATTTTCTAGCCGAGAGAGTCCTTACTTTCTACTATCAGATGCCTTTTCCCCAACTTGTAAGTAACCCTGATATGACTCCATACATAAAACTAGAGTAAACAAACATTAAATAATGAGCATTTAGCCGGATGTGCTAGAGAGAATTCTCGGTGAAGAAGACATAGAGACAGTGCTCTCTGTATCCCGTGCTATTTAAAACCAATCTGGGTAATGCACTAGGAGATGGAGTGTGGGGGCATGATTGTGAGCTGGCAAGGGTATTGATTAAATGACCTAACAGGTCTTTCCATCTCTAATTTTCTGTGATCCGTCTCTGGAAGCAAACAGGCTGTCACATAAGTGTCGCCCCACACAGCTGGAGCTGGAGTAGGTGCCCTGTGTGGCTCTGACCCTCTCATCATGAGCCATGGCCATCCTGCTGTGCCATTCTCATGAGCTGTGCACCACCCACGCAGGGGTGAGGAACACTCAGGTGTCTAGGGCAAGAGGCGACTCATGCAGAAGTGTTGGTGTGGAAACTGGAAAAGCCTTATCTCTCCTGATCAAAGAAGATAGAGATTTGCCACCTGCAACATCTTTTGGCAGCTGTCCTGATGGACTCCACCTCCCACTGACACCAGCCACTTCGAAGATGAAACAAACTTCTTAGACAAATCATCCTAGCTTTCAGTATCTTGTGCTTTCTCTGCAATATGATGATGAAAGGATTTAATAATTGTCATGACAACTCACCAATCAGAATTTACTTCATTCTAATGCTGTGACGGGGTCCTGGAGGCCACCCACCACACCCATGGGGAGATTTGAGCGAGGAGTCCTATAAGGCTCACATAGTGTGGGGTATTGAGGAGGCTTAAAGATACCATTAGTTTCCTCTCAGTGCTTACGTGTTTCAGTTGTGTAAACACAGTCACTGTGTATGAGCTGAACATCAGCACTGCTTCTCCCCAAGAATACATTTCTGATTCTTGTCCCGATGAAATTCTTTCACATGAGACTAGTGAAGTGAATCTGAGGTGGCACATAAAACGTGGAGAGTAGATCTGTAAGTGAACAGCAAGTGTTCTGCACATATGATACTCTCCCTTACCAAGCCTGCTGTGGTTTTCCATGGTTCAGGGAAGGGCAGGAAAGAGGGGAGAAGGGACAGGAGGCAAAGGAAGGGAAAATGAAAAGAAGAAAAGAGATGGTTGAGGTCAGGGACTAACATTTATCAAGCATATACTTGTACAAATACAATAATGCTTTACAGGCATCATCATTCCAATTACCCCTTGAAACAACCCTTTAAAAGCAGGTATCATCACCCCCATTTTACAAATGAGGAATCTAAGGTGCAGAGGGGTTGATTCACTTGCTCCAAGCTTTCTCAGTAGAAAGTGCCAGAGCTGGGCTTGGTGCCAACCCAAAGCTCTTATACCCTACAGCCATATGTTGTCCTACTATCTTTCATTATATGAACCGATATGTTGCCTACAAATGCAAATTTTGATTGCTAAGCCTTATTTTCTCAATAATTCACACTAAAATTATAAGCAGAAATCCACATTTAAAATGCCAGAGGAACAGAATCTAGAACTAAGGAAGCAATATTTGTGAAGGTGGTAGGAAGAATTTGTTAGAGACGGCAACAGGCAGAGAAATCACAGGAAAGGACCCTGCAGATTGCTTTCACTGCCCTTCTATTCTTGTTTTCCCCTGCTCTCCTCTTTGTTTCCCCCCTTAAATTTGTCTTTGGGTTCTTTACTACAAGTTGATGGTTTGGGGACTGGAAGTTTGGACATGGAGAGTGGAGAAAAATCACTGCTTTCTTCGAATCTCATCTGACCAATCTGACAGAATTTTGGAGACATTAGGGGAACACGGAATATATCATAAATGGTTCCTCATTGCAGATGCCATATTGTCATATAGTGAAGTACACCTTATGCATGTGGAGAAAAGCCCAGTTACACATATCTTACAATCTATAAACTTCAGAATTGGGTTAACTATTTTTCCCTGAACCATTTAAAAGGCGAGGTACAAATATTATGAAGCTTCGTACCTTCACACTTCAAATTATGCTTTCTAAGAATAAGAACAATTCTTACATAGCCAAAAGACTGGCTAAGAAAATTAGCAATAACATCATCCATTGTAACTGTCCCAAAACATCTCAATGTTCTCTTTTTGTGAATCAAAGAATACTATTCACTTAAATTGTTCATAGTTAATATAACCATTTTGGCAACCAGTGAAACAACAATGTGGTTCCTCCATGATGCAATATTTTCTAAACTATGCAGTAGGTGGCAGGTTCTCAATACAAATTGTCCATAAAAATATTTTTTAAAATCCTTATCTGAGAAGCCTATGATTACATAATGATGATGTGATCTGTCCCAGCTGCTAAAAAACATACTGGCTAAAATTTTGAAAAAAGTAGAAGACAAATATTTTTTTTGGTATTATGCTGTACAGGTGTAAACGGAAAGTTACTGTACTTTCTTTGGATGAGGAGGAAACTTTTCAAACACTGGTTATAATGAGAAGTTCTATGGAATTATCATTAATTTATCCATAGCCACTCATAATACCTACATCTTCACTTCTCATGCTTTGATCTCTTGGTTACTGAACTTTTTGGTGATCATCTTACCTTGTACCCAGCCTGCCCACCACTTTCAGGGACAGGTCTCCATAGGAGCTCCCGCTGAATCACATAATAGTGGGCAGAGCAGGAGCACACAGGGCTGCTGTGTGTTGGAGGTGGTCGCAGCAGAAGCAGAGCCCATTTACTTTTCTTAGTAAACATTTTGAAGTATAACATTCATACAGAAAAGTAGAGGAGGAAGACAATCGTATGAGTATACAAGGTGCTCATCCTACCTGGTCTTTACTCTAGCCATTCCCACTGCCTAGAACACTCTTCCACCAGATATATTCAGGGCATACTCTCTTTCCCTCTCTCACATCTTTATTCAAATGGCATTGTCTTGGTGAGCCCTTACTTGACCACAATATGCAAAATTGCAACCTCTATTCCAGGTATCTCTCTATCAGAACATGGACCAAGGTGAGGCAAATGAGGTACCTAGGGCACAGACTTTCAAGGAGGCACTCACTCTCAAGGTCCTGCAAGTGCAGGGTGGGTAGTTGCTCAACATGGAGGGTGCATGCCTCTTTAAATGTGGTCCCTAGGCACTGCACTTACCTCATTTTGGTGCCTGTCCTGAACCCTATTCCTCTTTTTGTTGCTCTTTTCTCAAAGCCCTTCTCTAGAATGATAGCCCCTCAAGGATGGGGATATTATCTGTTTTGTTCACTGGTTATTTCTAGTTTTCAAATAGTTCCTGGCACATTGTAGGCACTCTAAACACACATTGCAAATTGAAATGTTCGGAGTGGGCTGGGGTCGTGCACCTATGACATGAGGCCATAATGTATCAAAAGAGATTTTATTCCAGGCACCTGGGTGCAGGTGGGCTGATACCGACAAAGGCATCAGCAAAGAGAGCAGGGAGGGGGAAAGTTTTTTATTAATTTTTGCTGACTGCAAGTCATTCCTGCTGATGTAAGGGTCCGGTTCGTGCTTGGTTCCTCCCAGTGTCAGATGGCTAGTGGTTATCTGAGCTATGCGGTGCTCAAGGTTGCAAGCTTTCTGCAAAATATCTGCTAAGCACAATAAGTTTTTCTCTGCCCCATTTTATTCTCTTTAGCCTTTTCACAAATGAATGAATGAATGATTAAGTGTATGTTCTCTGTGTAAGCATTTCATTCCTCCTCCTAGCAGTGTACTTAATGCAGTATGTTAGGTTTTGAGCTTTTTAACTTCAATGATCAGGAGGTCTTTTCATTTATTTGTTCTTATGCATAGCACTGTATCTGGCATACTGGGCCACTGAATAAAGGGTTTTTGCCAACCTCTGAGATATAATTTTGGTTCTCAGCATAACATGTCGTCACCCTGCCAGCCGTTATTACACTAAGAAGAGCCTAACTCTTGGAAATAACTGGAGATAACGTGACTGAGATTTGCACAAGGTATTGATCCCTTCTGCAGCTGTTTTCTAGCTGAAAAATGAACATAATTAACTTTACCCCATGGAGTATAATTTTGTGTCATTCTGTACAGAACTACTCATGCATAGCTGGTTCAGTATATGTCTATACTTGTGATCGTTTTGTATTCCTATAACATTTTATTACATTTTTTTCTATAATAAATGTAGGATTTCCCTAAGTTGATATTCTTATTTAGTTCTTACAACACTCTCTTCAATTACCTTTTCTCTTTATTCTCGTTGAATTATTTATTTCCATTTCTTCTCTTTATGTCATATTCTATATTATGTCCTTCTCTTCTTTTATATACATTATTGAGTAATTAATATGTGCCCAGAACTATGCCAGCACTCTGAATGCAAAGGAAACTTAAGCACAACTTCTTCTTCGAGGAACTCATGGTGTAGCTGGAGAAAAACATACCAGTAATTAGAATTGATCATTGTCCAAGCTCTCACGCAGGGTGCTGTGGGGACACAGGAGGGCAGGGCTACCTTCTCTCTTGCAGCTGGTTTTTCTACAGACTTAATTGAGTAGATGCAATTTCTTTATCCTTCTTAGTCTCTCAGGTATTTCCTTTCTGAAGAAATTTTTCCTATTTCCTTTAACTTATAGTTACTTTTCCTTCATTATATTCTCTTGATGCTGTTTTCTTTCCTCCTTTTTCTGAATAAAACCTTAATTTTAAAAAATCCATTACAAATCACTTCAGAGATTTAGTCATAAAGTGAATACTTGGTTTCCTATGGCATAAATACTTCAAGACTCCTACAGTGTATATGGCATTGAATCATAGCATTGTGTGCAGCAGCAGGTCTCCTGATCTCACTAACAATAAGAACAGCACCAGTATACCTGAAGGGAAAAGAAGCAACAGATCCTCTGCCTCACTAAGCATTGGTCCTTCCAAGGCAATTTTCATGAAACATCAAGACTTTTATAATGACTTAGAGCTGTCATAGGAAGTGTTTTTCTGTGAAAAAAAAATGTATCTGAAGAGAAACATATCTACCATATAGACATGAAATAGAGGACAAAAGCTAATTTGTGATAACCAAGATACCAACTACATTTTAATTATTAGAAAATTTCAAGTAAGGTAATGTTTCAAAGGGTTTATTGCTCTAGAAATACTTACTGCAACTTTTGATGTTATGTCTATTCTAGAAAGTAGTGACATAGATAAACTGTAGGAGGAAAGATGACATTTGAAATAGAAAAAGGTAATAGTCATTCTTCTATTAAAATATAGTTATTTGTTTACTATATAGTTCTATGTTAGAGCTGGTGGTTAAAACACACACACACACAATTTTTTCCCTCTATCTCTTTCCCTCCTTAAAGTATATTCTCTATACAGCAACCAGAATAATCCTTCTGAAAAGCAAGTCAGATGAATTACAAATTTGATAATGTATCTACTCTACTTGAAATATCCCTCCAAAACAAATAAAGCAAACCGAGTTATGTGGACATTAATGAGGACATATGCAGTGGTCGGCATGGAGAATGTCCTTCAGGGCAGAATTATGTAAGAAATTAATAAGGTTGGGTGCAGAAACAAGGATCAAGGACAAAGTGAATGCCTGACCAAAGAGCAGGCATTATATTTCAAAAGTGTTGGATTAAGGAGGCACTAAAATTCCTTAAGTGGCTTAACTATAAATTTTTTAAAAGATTCAATTTGACACTCATTCATTAGCTGCCTACTGCATGTTCTTGGTTCAGTTCTGTACCTTGATGACTTTGATCTGAAAACAATGGAAGTCCCTTTTGTTGAGGAGTACACAGTCCATACAGATGATCTGGGCAACTGTGTATACTACTCCAGAGTGAGAAGAGATTGGAGACCTATTACATGGTTAGGCAACAGGGACCGAAATTCAGGTGTAAAGTTATAAAATCTCAGTCTAGTATGTGGCTGAAAATAGAAAATACAAATTCCATATTATAGACATTATTTGGCAAAATTACACATACTTGGTAGCTGAATAAAAGAGTGGTAAAAGTTACTCCATTTAAGAAGCTTCATTTTTAATGATTTATTAAAGGGATAAGCTAATCACTTATTCACTCATTTATTCAGTCATTCAAACCCTAATTTTTAATATTTTCCATGTGCCAGCTACCCCTAGGATCTACCTTTACAGTCATCTTGTATAAATAAGTTTGTTTAGCATTATCATTTTTGGATTTGTCTAATTAGTAGTATTAATTTTATAGTGAGAGAAAAAGATAGCACTGATTGAAGAGATATACAGTGTTCTGTGATGGTTCTTAATGTACTTTTAATAGTAAGTAAGATTTAAAAGCAACATTCATTTATTAATTAATTTTTCTCCTATAATTTAGAAAATTTTGTCATGTGTAATGTAAATTCCCCATACTTCTTCTGAGTGTAGGTATGAATTTTTGAAGTAGACTTAATTTGATTATCCTTTCCAAAGTTATTTGAATGTAAAAGAAGAAAAAGGAAACCTTTACTTTTTCTGAAAATATACTGTCATTTGATTTTTTAAATGTAATTCTAAAATAGTGGTATGAAATTCAACCTGATCTGAGAAAACATAATTTTATTTTTACAAAGGCTACAGTTTGCATGACTTTGAGGGATGCCAGTATTTGCAGTTTAATTTTTTATTTTACATATGAAAACGTGATAATGTTTTATGTGTTGGGCAGAGACTTTGCTTCTAGTCATGATGGAGTAACAGAGTCCAGACTTTGCTTTGTGCTGTAAACAATTGAAAACTTGACACAATGTATGAAATAATTGTGTTCCCGCGTTGAGGAGTTGCACATGACCTTGATTTCAGAGGGGAGACAAACAAGGTGAACCTTAAAATCACTCAAGCTTTCTGCCTGGAGGCAATTTCCTGGTTGTTGTTCACTGAGAGAGAACACAAACAGAGTTTAGCCATCTTGCTAATTTAAGAAGACAGAAACTCGAAGTTTCAGAAGGCCAAGGCAGCTAGAATTTGTAATGCAGAGTAAGGGGGAGGAAAGATCTATGCAGAAAAAGTCCCAGAAGTTGGCTGCGAATTCCCTTGAGTATTTGATGAAATGCCGATTTGAGCATGAGTAGGATAAAATTCAAAAAGTTCAAGTAGCCCTAGCTGGTTTGGTTCAGTGGATAGAGCATTGGCCTGTGGACTGAGGGGTTCTGGGTTTGATTCTGGTCAAGGGCACATGCCCAGGCTGCCGGCTAGATCCTTAGTAGGAGACGTGCAGGAAGCAGCTGATCAACGATTCTCTCTCATCATTGATGTTTCTCTCTCTCTCTCTCTCTCTCTCTCTCCCTCACCTGTCTTTGAAACCAATAAAAATATATTTTTTAAAAATTCCAGATAAAGAATAATTACTGGGTAGCTGGATTGTAAAGCTCACATGGAGCCAGAAATTGTTCCAGTCTTCACAAGCCAGAGTGGAAACACCTTATTAAATGCACAAGAAATTAAGTAGAGACCCCAGAGGGGCCACACCTTAATAATGAGACCAAACTATTCACAAAATAGAGACTATTTTGCACTTTCCCTAAAAGATTAAAAACATGACTCAAAGTGAGCCACAAGTCATTTAGCTGCCTGCCAGAAGGAAGAACAATACTTCTTCAAGAAAAAATCTCCAGTGCTCTACACCTTGTGTGTGACCACACATGGTCAGCATCTAGTCAATAAACTTCAGATATATGACAAAGTGAGAAAAAGTGAGACATAACCAGAAGGAAAATCCAGTAACAGCAACACTCCCAGAAATTACATTGATGAAGAAATTAGCAGTCAAAAATATTAAAATATCTACTTAAATTACATACTAAAGAATTTAAAACAAAACATGAATATCATGGGAAGGCAAGTAAAAATATTAAAACATTACAAAATGGGACTTATACAATGAAAACTAAAATATATAAAAATAGTATTTCAATGAATGGGGTTAACAGATATTAGACATTATAGAAGTAAATATCAATAGTTAAAAACATAGCAACAGGAAATAAGCAAATGAGGCACACAGAGGGAAAACAAAGTTAAATAAATGAACAGATGCTCAGTGACTTGCAGAATACAGTCAAGAGGTATATTACAAGCACAATTAGAGACTCAGGAGACAGGCTAGAGAAAATCATTAAAGAAATAATTACTTGAAAAATATTCAAATATAATGAAAATGTAAACTCTATTTCATGAACCTCAACAAATCCCAAAGAATTTGAACACATAATGAAATTGCTAAAAACCAGTGATAAAAAAGAAAATCTTAAAATTAACCACAACAAAAAGTTCTGTTACAGACATAAAACAAACTCAGAATTACAGCTGACTTCTCATCAGAAACCATATACAAGGCAAGAAAGGAATGATATGTTTAAAGTGTTAAAAGAAAAAAAATATTTTAACCTAGAATTCTATTTCCAAGGACAATGGAATGGCAGAAAGTGCTAAAAGAAATTTAAAAAAACACAACCTGCCAATTTAAACTTTCCTACCAAGTGGAAATATTTTTTTTTCAAAAGTTAAGCCAAAATGAAGACTTGTCAAATGAATAAACAGTGAAAGAACTCATAATTCTTACACCAGCACTACAATAAATGTTAAGAAATGTTCTTCAGAATGAAGAAAATTATAGGGGATAGAAAATTGGGTCTATACAAAGGATCCAATGATGTTAAAATATATTTATTGGGTAAATATCCTATCTAATAAAAGAGTAATATGCAAATTAACTGTCACTCCGTCACTCTGTGGCAGAGATGGCGCGCCCATAGCAGCCAGGGCAGGACGCTGGCGACATCACCCCAGCAACGTGAGCCCAGCAGGCAAGCGTGGCCCACAGGCAGCACCCAGCAGGGCCTGCTTGGCCATTGCCATGGTGTGGAGCAGGCAGGCCCCACAGAGAGTAGAGAACCACGGGGAGCGAGCCCAAGCCGTCAGTAGGACATCCCCTGAGGGCTCCTGGATTGGAGAGGGTGCAGGTCGTGCTGAGCCCTCCCCCCACCCTGCATGGATTTCATGCAACGGGCCTCTAGTAAAATATAATAAATTTTTTCTTTTTCCAAAAGTGGATTTCAAAGATAATTGTTTAAAGCAAAAATAATTTTCATAGGGGATTATAAAATACATGTAAGTAAAATGTATTAAAACAATACCCAATAGGAGGGGGAGATGGAAGAATATTGTAGGTGTCTTACAATGTAAATGAAGTGGTATAATACTATTTGAATGTAGGCTGTGATAAGTTAGTGGTGCATATTTTCAATCCTACAACAGCCACAAAAGCAACACAGAGGTTTAGCAAGTATGCCAATTTTAGAGATAAAATGAAGTGCTAAAAAAATTCTCAATCCAAAAGAAGGCAGAATAAAAGGAAAAGAAAACATAGGACAGATGGAATAGACAGAAAAAAAAGATGATTGATGCATATCCAATCACACCAATGATTTTAATAAATGACACATTAATAGAAAGGCAGAAATTGTCAGACTGGAGATGAAAGCAATATCTAATCATATGCTGTTTACAAGAAACTCACTTTAAATGCAGTGTGTTTTGATGTTTATTTTTGTATCGTGTAAGTGAAAAAGTGCTTACCAAACAATTTGAAAATGGGAGAAAGTTTAAACTGCTCAGATAATGAGCAATTCTTCAGTAATTTTGGGCTAGTCATTTTTCTTCCAACAATTTATGTGACCTTTTGAATTCACTAGAGCAAATAGCAAGACCAATAACTGGGCTATACTTTCTTAGCCATCAGTCCATTTTTATCTATATAAAATTTCTCAGACTTTCATAATTATAATAAACATTCCATAACTCTTCATTCTCAGTTTTTATGATTTAATGAGTTTTTATTATGTAGAAACTTTTGTGTTTAAATATTACTTGTTCTTTCAGAGAAGAAAGCTCTATCTTTACTTTCTGAGAATAATTAATACCTATTAATATAAATAAGAATAAAATTCACCTGTTTTATTATTAACTCTGTAAAAGATAATGTAGTCAGTTATCTTTATTAAAGAAATTATTATTGAAAAACTTCCAAATCCAGCATGAAATGAATTGAAATTCACATTTGAAGTCTAAGGTAACCAGGTATGTTTTAATCCATGTACTTAATTGTCTCCAGCATATAGAATTTTTTTTAAAGTTACCTTTTTATTGCAGTATGAAAACAAGTCATCTGAAATAGCAGACTTTCTTGAGAAACCTTCTTTAGGCATGTGAAATATTGCTATGTTACAGGTTATACGGAAAGGAGAAGTGAGCTGCTGCTGGATTTGCACAGCCTGTAAAGAGAATGAGTATGTGCAAGACGAGTTCACCTGCAAAGCCTGTGACTTGGGGTGGTGGCCCAATGCAGATCTCACAGGTAGGAGCTGTTGTACTTGTAAACCTTGTCTCTGGTGATTGGCCCTTTCACAATGTTTAAAATGTGAGCAATCAGCTCATGCCCTGTTTGATGTTCATTTACAGTATGCACTCTCTAAGGCTCATGCAAAGAGTATACACAGACCTCTTATAAATTTTCCATGATCTATGTTAAAAGTAAAGTTTATTTAAATCTAAATTTAAAAATGTATTGACAGTGAATCCTGGTATTCCAGTTGTTTAGTTTCTTTTTAAAAATTTCATTTGAAGATATTTCTAATCACTTGAATTTATATTTGAACTTCTTTCCTGAACATCATGTCTGAGGTACTATAGCAGGCCCTATAGATACAAAGATAAGTGAAATATAGTCCCAGCCATGTTTTGCTTAAAATCTATTAGGGAAAAAAACATGTAAAAATATAAAATATAGCCCAGCTGGCTTGGCACAGTGGTTGAACTTTGACATATGAACCAGGAGGCCACAGTTTAATTCACGGTCAGGGCACAAGCCCGGGTTGCGGGTTTGATCCCCAGTGTGGGGCATGTAGAAGGCAGCTGATCAATGATTCTCTCTCATCATTGATGTTTCTATCTCTTCTTCTCCCTTCCTCTCTGAAATCAATAAAGACATATTTTTAAAAAAATTCTCCTTGACTATAAGTAGATGAATATTAATAAAATTATCCTTTTAAAGAATTTAATCCATCATATGTATAAAAGTCACTTTAACATTCAAATGAGTTGAGCCAGCAACAGCTCAGACTGACTTTATCTTGCAATAGCAAAATGTTTCATATAGCTAAATATCCATATTTTTCCAATCTTTTCTTTAGGATCTTTTAGAATATACATCTCTCACACTAATTTATACTTAGTGTTAAATGCCATCTGTTGTTTCTGCATCTTTTAGTCTTATACATGAATGGAAAATGAGATCTCATTTGCCACTTATTTTGTGTCATGTCAGGCTCAGAGCAAGGGTGCAGTACAGGACAATGTGTTGTTGGTTGTTGCCATGGTAGCAGTAATTGTTAAAAAAGAAAACCCACAGGCAGAGAATCCCCCAAATCACTAGAAATACTCAGAGGAGTAAATGCATTGCTTTTAAGTAGGTATTTCATTTGCATGGGTGGTTTTGTTTTTTTTTTTTACTGAATTTCAGTTAAAATTGATAAACTATTCTTTTCTGAGAAATGGTGCTTTTTTAAATTGAAGAGAAAGTTTCTTAAGATATGTTTAAAATACTTTTATGAGATAGCTGCTTTCCATATATGCTCCAGAGACTCTAATATTAATGGATAAAAGCATGTTTATAAGTGAGTTTTTATTTTTATTAGCATATGTTTTTTGGCTATGGAGAAAAATTGGTATATTTCTTAGAGGATGTGATTTCTGAAGCTGTTAGTAAGTTTGTCATATTTCTTTTTTGGAAAAAATGCACATTTAAATTTTACACTTTATTTTTTTATGATGCATAAACAGGGATCTATTCTGCCATAATATATAACTTCACAGTAGTTTAACAATTCATTGGACAATTATATATAATCTAATGCTACTTATTTCTTTTAAAAGTAAAATAGTATAAGAAAATTCCTCTTATACTACACTAAATTTAATCATTAAAAAATAGAAAACACTAAATTATAGCCCTGGCTGAGTAGGTCAGTTGGTTAGGCCATTGTCCTGATATGCCAAGGTTGAGGTTGAGGGTTCAATCCCCGGTCAGGGCAAATATAGGAATCAATCAATGAATGTATAACTAAGTGGAACAACAAATCAATATCTCTCTTCCTCTCTCTCTCTCTAAAAGTCAATGAATGAAAAATTTTAAAAGACAATACTAAAGTATGAAAATTAACTAATATTAACCATTTTTCTTCATTAAAGTAGTTGCAGTGATCTCTCATATTATCTACTTATTTATTTATTTAATTTTATATATACACAATCATCTGCTTTATACCCGTCTTTTCCTTTTTCTTTTCTTTTTCTTTTAGCAACTGGGGTCATATGAATGAATAAAATAAGGTTTATATCCTGGGGGATGAGCTTCATATGAAATTAGACAAGTAAACAGTTATGATATAAATCCTACAATAAGAATATGTGCAAAATATCATATTAACATAGAATTAAAAAAGCAATTATTTTTTCCAGGGAAGAGAAAAGCCTTCACAGGAGAAGGAACATTTGAGTTGAACAGTGAATACTAAATAGGCACTTCATATGAATGTAATAACATTAAAGAAAGCATTCAGATGAAACCTTATGTAATCATGAAGTGTTATTGTAAATGTTATTAAATGCCCAAGACACTTTGGGTAGAATAATTGTGGCCTTTCTTTACTTCTTGATTCATATTGTTTTCTTTGCCTAATTGAAAAGAAGTCCAATATTAAATTTTAGCTTCCTCCAATGCATTTGAATCTTACAGGTGAGCCAATACTTGGTTCAAAAATTAGGAATAATCCCTGGTCCTCAGATCAGAGTTATTACCACTTCCCTTGGATTTTGCTCAGAAATTTGTAGACTACTTGAAGGAAACTGACTTGTCCGATGGCTCTGGATTGTCTGAGATGACTCTAACCATGGAAATTGTCAGGTGTTTAAGTTTCCAGGACTTTAAATACATTTTGCACAACTCCCATAATGACTTCTCCTTTTGGATGAGGCTCAGGTAGGCTCAGAATACCTTTCACCCATGTTGAAGGTAACCTCCACCCCTTCTAGTCTTGGGATTCCCAAATACACCCGGAGGTTGGATAATTCTTCTCTTGAAACCTCACAATAGGACAAAAGTGCTTCATGGACCGTGCAGTGTTCATCATGGCAATCAGATGGCACCAGGACAAATGGAGCTCTGGCCAGTGTGGGGCCTAGCAGTGCAGGAGGGGAGATCCTGAAGGAGAAAGCCTGCCTAAACTGAAGCCGGCCAACTGAATTTCCAGAGTCTTAGGAGAAGAAAATTCTCCAAGTTATGTTTCCTGGCCTTGCTCAGGAAGCCTTATACTCAGGAAGCCATTATTTAAGGTTTTCAGATGAGCTTCTGAGGTGACAATTTTTAAAAGTCCAAATCAGATGCATCTGGGCCACCAGCAGATGTGTTTATTTGAATTTTGATCTTGGAGCACCAACCTCTGGGTGCATGAATGCCAGCAGGCACCCTTCCCTTTTTAGGTAGAGTTTTTCAGATGCTTCATCTTCTCAGTTGAGCCTCCTGTCATGCTAGTTCTCTGCTATGAACATTTTAACATCGATGCCACAATGCAGAGTGATGCCTGTAGATGGATCCCAGTGATCCCCTCACCTACTCACCTACCTACCTGCCTGCCTGTGTGAATTCTTAATGTGATGATAAAACTGTGGGGACATGTTCAAGTTTGAAGTACAAATGCCTGAATGAAGCAAATTGAGAGGGGTGGTCATTGTGTTGTGCTGCAGTCTGGGAGGGTACAAGTTGGTCATAGCCAAATTCTGTTAGAATGATGGGTCTTGTTTGGGCATTCTGATTATGTTGCAGATTACCAAGAGAAGGGAATGGTGGGGTACTGATAGTGATCTTTGATTCATCTTGCTTTATGTTTTTTAACTTGAATTTTACTTGATTAGATTTCAAAGTAATCTTGGCATTCAAATGGAAGGACCCTGAGGTAAGGGTTGTAGGACGGGGAGGGCACAGCTTGACATTGATACTAGGAGGGGTGGGAGTGAAGAAATGGAAAGGGGTGGTTAGTTACATTGCAGAGGATGCGGGTGGTAGGGAATTTGGGTTGTAGAAAATTCTCTGGAGAAAATATCATGGGGCAGAGCTCTGGAGAATTTAATAGAACTTGTGGGCAAATACATGTTAATATTAGTAAATTGTTAATGCTAGTTGAATTGTTGCTTGGAAGCACAAAAGTTCCTTGGATATATTCTAAAGCACTTAGGACTCTCAGTGCAAGGGAAAAAAGCAAAATTATTTTGCTTTGCTGCAAGGTGGGAAAGACTGAAAAGGTGTAACTGAAAACCTGAGTATGGGTCATTTGAAAGATGGGTCTCACAAACTTGCATCAGCAGGGTCCTAACATCCTTCACTGCTTTGTAAGCTTCTTAAGTGGTGTATCTGAAGCTGTGAAGATGAGTCATAGAAAAGACTAAATGCTCAAATTATGGACTTTTAAAGTATTTAAGTTTGAGCCCAGCCAGCTTGGCTTAGTGGTTGAGCTTTGACCTATAAACCAGTAGATCACATCTCAATTCAAGGTGAGGGCACATGCCCGGGTTGTGGGCTCTATCCCCAGTGTGGAGCATGCAGGAGGCAGCTGATCAATGATTCTCTCTCATCATTGATATTACTATCTCTCTCTCCCTCTCCCTTCCTCTCTGAAATCAATAAAAATATATAAAAGATAAAAAAGATCAACTACTGGTATTTAAATTTGAGATTTTGGTATACACTTAAGATGAATTTAGATGTATGCTTTTGAGTTACTCTTCTTGGGTTACAACTTGTTTTTATTCACTGAGATTTTGTGATTGAAAATTCTGAGCAAAGTGCAAAACAAGGATTTCTAAAGGAATTTTTATGTTACATCATGCCCTATAAACACATCACTTGTCTTTTCTTTGTGGCCAGTATTAATAGCAACAACAGTTTTTGCTTAATATTATCATTTCAAAGTCATTTGAACAAGGAGAATCAAATAACCTTTTGTGGTCACTGTAAAATGACTGTAATATTTGGTAGCAAACAGTCCATGTACCAAGTTAGAGTTTAGCATCCATCATATTTTTAGTTTAAAAGTTTTGCTTTTTAAGTGATCCAGTACTAGAGGGGAAACTATCAGCCAAAATCAATTTGGGGATTGGAGCAAAATGGGGTGTGATCTGATTGTAAAAATGTAGGGAAGGATCTGAAAACCCTTTATGATATCACTTGTTTGAGATGCATCTACTGCCGTGGTTCTCAACCTTGGCTGCACATTAGAATCCCCTGGGATTCTTTTTAAAATCCTGATTTCTGGGCCCCATCCTCCGGAAATTCTGTTTCTATGTTATGGGGTGGGGCCCCAGAAATCAGGATTTTAAAAAGATTCCCAGGTGATTCTAATGTGCAGCCAAGGTTGAGAACCACTGATCTACTGAATTGGTAAAGTAATACCAGTGGCTTTTTTTTTTTTTTAATCATGGCCCTCTTCCCCTTAAATTTCACTTTAGAAATTTTAAATCCACAGTACATTTTGCCCTTGGGCTTTTGCTGTCTTCTGGTGTGTTGGTTTTTTAAAATGTTTTAAAACATGTGAGTCTGATTGTTCCATTCTTAATCAGTGACTTGGGCATGGCACAATTACTGTCCTTGAGATTTAAAGAGTATTAGTTATGCACATATGGGAAAATAGGTTGGGTATGTTGTTGTGCCATTGAAACTGTAAAAATAGATAGTGAGAAGTATTTGTATGTTGCTCTGTTTGGTAAGAACTAGTACTGTTGCTTCATGTACGTGACTAATCCTTTATCCTATATAATAAAAGGCTAATATGCAAACTGGTCACTATGATGCACACTGACCACCAGGAGGAAGACGCTCAATGCAGGAGCTTCCCCTGGTGCTCAGTGTGTTCCTACAGGGGGAGCACCACTCAGCCAGAAGCCAGGCTCATGGCTGGCGAGTGCCTCTGTGGCAGCACTAAGGACTCCTCGCGGGATGTCTGCCTGCCAGCTTAGGCCCAGGGAGCAGGCCTAAGCCAGCAGGCAGACATCCCCCAAGGGGTCCTGGACTGTGAGAGGGTGCAGGCTGGGCTGAGGGGCCCCCCCACCCCCTAGTGCATGAATGTCGTGCACCAGCCCTCTAGTAGCACAAATAAAGGTTTGAATTCTAAACTCAGAAAAAGAAAAAAGAAACTCAGATTAAAATCACTAAGGGATTTAACCTTCAGCAATATTAAGGTTCCTTTTCATTTGTCCAGAGAGTTTGGAATAAATTGTTTGTTGTTTTATGTGAGGCCCTTGTGTAAAGATTACTAGTCAGAGCAGTCTGTTTAGCATGATCATCTCTAAAATATTTCTATTATATTTTTTAGATGTTTTTATAGTACCTTTTTACTGCAGAGCTCAATAATTGCTTTCTGAAAGCAATTATTTTACATAGCATCAATGTATAAAAAATTGACATTATTTTAAATTTTTAAAAAGTACCTGAAGACTTTTTAAAAAAAGTTCCTATCTTATGTTAAATAAGTGAATTATTCTGAAAGCATACCAGCTATTAGTTTATATATCTGTTATTTTCTCTTAACAATTTGTTATGCCACAAGGGGGCCACAATTTATTTCTTAGAAAAGTTTGGATCGTGGTAGTATTGCATTTTGTAATACTTATTAGACTATTTATTATATATTAAATCTGGTAGTTTTCCTTTTTATTTTTAGTATAAGAACAATAGTATTGGGTTGTTTAAAATTCATTTCTGGGTAGGGGCACTTCTTAAGTGACATAAACACAACCCTGAGATTTTTCTACATTGATTAAGATATATGAATATTATATCAGTGGATAGTAATATAGGAAGGAGAAGAAGCAACAATTCATAATTAGCTAATTAACTAGTAGAAAATGTTGGCTGTTTTAATAGGGTTTTATTACTTATGATAACACTTAAACAACCTTGTACAAAACCTAAACATATTTGGACCAATTTAGTTTATGCCTGCAGTTGTCCTTATGCATTGGCTACTGAATTAAGAAATTGGTTTTAATGGGCAAATTGGTTATCTATTGCTGTATCTCTCCAAAACTTAGTAGCTTACAACAAACACACATTCATTATCTCACAGTTTCTGTGGGTCAGGGATATGGACACAGTTTAGCTGGGTTCTCTGCTTCATGATCTTTCACAGGCCTAAAATCAAGGTGTCAGCGAGGGATAGGGTCTCATCTGAAGGATAGACTTCCAATCCTACTTGTGTGGTAATTGTGAGAATGTAATCCTCAAAGGTTGTTGGACTAGAGCAGTGATGGTGAACCTTTTGAGCTCAGCGTGTAAGCATTTTGAAAAACCCTAACTTAACTCTGGTGCCGTGTCACATATAGAAATTTTTTGATATTTGCAACCATAGTAAAACAAAGATTTATATTTTTGATATTTATTTTATATACTTAAATTCCATTTAACAAAGAAAAGTCAACCAAAAAAATGAGTTCGCGTGTCACCTCTG
This sequence comes from Myotis lucifugus, assembly GCF_000147115.1. NCBI lineage: Eukaryota > Metazoa > Chordata > Mammalia > Chiroptera > Vespertilionidae > Myotis > Myotis lucifugus. Next base: position 5,557,507 of record NW_005871059.1, on the reverse strand, counting down.
ACACGCGTGTCATAGGTTCGCCATCACTGGACTAGAGTTTCAGTATTTTCCTGGTTGTTGGATGGGGACTAATCTCGGTTCCTTGCAACATGGCAGGAGAGTCGGTTACCCAGATGAAAATCATTATCTTATTTGTTGCTTTACCTAAAGATCCACAATTACATTCATTTCTAGTTTATTTACTTTGATATTCTATCTAAATGTCTAGTCACATATAGAATATTTATGAGTCAGTAATTATGTATTTTAACATTTTTCTCTGGTTTGATTCCCCTAATTCAGGTTTGAGCCCATTTATAGGAAGAAAAGATATAGTCCTTTTCTCAGTTGTTGAGCCCACCCCAGAATTGGTTTCCTAAAGCCTGTCTTCAATCTTTATTTAGTTTATAACTTTGAATCTTTACCAAAGAAGAGCTTCTGAAATTGCCTTATGTAATGCATTTTTATTTTTAAAATTTTACACCACTGTGTTATTTAAATCTTCTCTTTTCTAATCTGCTGCCTTTAAACATTTTCCTCCATGAGGCTAACAATTAATTGAATTAGTTTGTATATATCTATAGAGTGTAACAATAAATATCTAATAAAATTCCTGAATTTTACAGAAAATATTTTGCCTGTAGCTCTAAAATTTAGGAAAACCATTAATTATAGCTCTTAAATTGGCTCAGGGTTTTTTCAACTTCCACAGATATGACTTGTGTTCTCCAAATTTAAAATATAGTATTCTTTTCTAATGAAAACTTTGATGTCAGAACAGTTCATTAAAAAAAAACATCAGGTAAAGTTACATAGAAAAAGAGAAATGCAGAGAGGGTTGCTTTCAAAAGGTTACCAAAGCTTTGACAAAGACTACATTGGAATTTAAATTTTATTTAGCAACTTCAGTATGCCAATTAAGAAGCTGAATATTAACTATTTAGTATTTTATTTCCTAATTTGTCTACAAAACCTTTCATATATTTTAATTTATGGATTGTGTCATATCAAAAGTTCTCCCTAATGATCATTGTTATTCTAAATATTCTATCTATTTAATCATCTTTCTAAATTTTCTAATGCTGGTATTTAAAAAAAAAGGATCATCTTTTACAGACTCTTCAAGGAAATTAGAAGATTTAAAATTAAAATGTGACTTTTTATAGGAAGCAGAAGTTCTTCCAAGAAGAGGATGAGACCTTCACAGACAAACCCTGACAGACAAGAGAGAGGCCACTAAGATCAGTCAAGAGATAGTGCTTGTGAATGGTTGGCACTCATTTGTTAAATGTGCATCTGCTCCTGATTGGGTGTTTATCAGAAACAAGTGCTGATACTGATTGGATGGCATCTAAAAACATGGTCACCGAGGGGTGGGGGTGTTGATTAACTGAACAGGTTACCAGGCCTACAGAACAATGTCTCCTCCTAAATTTATGGAAATATTTTTATTCTCACAATTTGGGAAATACAGGCATAGACCAAACACAAAATTCTGTTAAGGAGTTGTCTCCAGGACCTGAGACATTTTTCTCTCAGTGTGAAATTTAAAAAAAGATTTTATTTTCCATCTCGAAGGAAAAGATTAGCCAGGCATTTAGGAACACAGCTCTGTCTCTCTTTTCAAGAGATGGGTGAAGGGACATTTCATTCTTGCTTGGTATGTCTGGTAGAGGCTGATAACTAAGATGCTCCTAATTGCCACATACAGATCAGACATAAATAATAATGAGGTGAGACTTGAAATAATATGATATCTGACAAATAGGACAATGTGGATTCTTCTAAAAAATTGAAGTGAAATTATTGTTTAAAACACTGTGCTGGCCAAGAAAAAAAAATTGTCTGTAAGCTGGACTTGCCTCTAGGCCAGTGATGGCGAACCTTTTGAGCTCGGTGTGTCAGCATTTTGAAAAACCCTAACTTAAGTCTGGTGCCATGTCACATATAGAAATTTTTTAATATTTGCAACCATAGTAAAACAAAGACTTATATTTTTGATATTTATTTTATATATTTAAATGCCATTTAACAAAGAAAAATCAACCAAAAAATGAGTTTGCGTGTCACCTCTGACACGCGTGTCATAGGTTCGCCATCACTGCTCTAGGCAACAACTACATGAAAATAAAAATTGTATTAGTTTATTTCTTACTAACTTATCTAACACATTCTCACCATTTAACCCCCGCTGAAAACATAGTCTTTCTCTTTCTAGAAGTGTAGAACCAAGTTTCACCCATAGTGTGTCATTCATTTATAATGCTGGTATTAGATAAAGAGGATCATTTTTATAGATTCAAGTATGTCATATTAGGATTGTAATGCAATTAGGTTTAAGAACATAACTGTCCAGAGAAAACAATAATGTATTTTTATTTGTGTAATAGTGAAGCATTTTTAAAAGCATTAAGATAACATAAATCATGGAAGATGTGAATTTAGCTATGCCTCTAGTAACTAGAAAGCACTGTTATTATTGATCAGTAGAAATCTTAGATTCAATTTAAATCTACTTTTCCCCTCACAGGCTGTGAACCTATCCCTGTCCGCTACCTGGAGTGGAGCAATATAGAATCCATCATAGCTATCGCCTTCTCCTGCCTGGGCATCCTTGTCACCTTGTTTGTCACTCTCATCTTCGTGCTGTACCGGGACACACCAGTGGTCAAATCTTCCAGTCGAGAGCTCTGCTACATTATCCTAGCTGGCATCTTCCTGGGTTACGTGTGCCCTTTCACTCTCATTGCCAAACCTACCACCACGTCCTGCTACCTCCAGCGCCTCCTGGTTGGCCTCTCCTCTGCCATGTGCTACTCTGCTTTAGTGACCAAAACCAATCGCATTGCGCGCATCCTAGCTGGCAGCAAGAAGAAGATCTGCACCCGGAAGCCCAGGTTCATGAGTGCCTGGGCCCAGGTGATCATTGCCTCAATTCTGATTAGCGTGCAGCTAACCCTGGTGGTAACCCTGATCATCATGGAGCCCCCCATGCCCATTCTGTCCTACCCAAGTATCAAGGAAGTCTACCTTATCTGCAATACCAGCAACCTGGGTGTGGTGGCCCCTGTGGGCTACAATGGACTCCTCATCATGAGCTGTACCTACTATGCCTTCAAGACACGCAACGTGCCCGCCAACTTCAATGAGGCCAAGTACATCGCCTTCACCATGTACACCACCTGCATCATCTGGCTGGCTTTTGTGCCCATTTACTTTGGAAGCAACTACAAGATCATCACTACCTGCTTTGCAGTGAGCCTCAGTGTAACGGTGGCCCTGGGGTGCATGTTCACTCCCAAGATGTACATCATTATTGCCAAGCCGGAGAGGAACGTCCGCAGTGCCTTCACCACCTCTGATGTAGTCCGCATGCATGTCGGCGATGGCAAGCTGCCCTGCCGCTCCAACACTTTCCTCAACATTTTCCGAAGAAAGAAACCAGGGGCAGGGAATGCCAAGTGAGTAATCTGATCGGGTTTGCTCTCTCTCTCTCTCTCTCTTTCTCTCTCATTTTCTTTTTTTTCTCTATTTGACTAAATCATGTTCTTCACTTTTCCTAATGTTTTTTCTTAACATTTTCTTGTTTTTTTCCTAATCTCACATTCTGTTGGATTAGGATTATCTTCTTGTTTTCATTCCTTTGAAAGAGCAAGGGGCATGAAGCACCAACCAGCTGAACATATTCTGACCTAGAATCTGCAGCTTCTGTTCTGCCAATAATGTTTTCCCTTTCATGTGGGTCCTCTCTCTATGGAACATCAACACCTCTATGGGGTCTGGGTCAGAGGTGCAAACTCTAGTTCTAATTTCTAGTTTAGACCATGGTTGGAGATCTTTTGTGATTTATTTTTATCACTCTAGAGCCACATCATCACTAATATGGGGTGAGAGGAAGGGAATTAAGCACTTGGGGAAATTTTTCAAAATTTGACTACAACTGAGCACCAAGTATGTCCTAAATTAAATTCCCTTAAGCAACTGTAATATCATGTCCCTCTTATTTATTGAACTTTAATATATACTGTAATAAAGATGTTCCATAATTCTATATATTAATTGAATTATCTCAACTGCAAGGTCATGATCAGAACTTTCTTAGCCATAAAGTACCAAAAGAATTAAGAACCACATAAAGGTGATGAGCCCCAAACTTGAGAATCAGTGTGAACATCAAACTCCAGATTATTCTATTCTGGTAATTTTTCTGAGTAGTTTACATAATAAACACTTTCCTATCTTCTTCCTGACTCTGCATTGCAAATAAGCATATGCTAAATTTTGCATGAGTCATCTTTTCTGAGGTCCATGAAGTAAATTTCATGTAACATTTACTATTTTGAAAATGACATGGATGCTTGAAGCTCTAAAGGTAATTGAATTGTCCAAAGATAAATTTCCCCATTAACAGTATTAATTTTACTTTTTGAAACAATCCTTTAAAATGAAGACTTTTAGTAGTAATTATTATAATGTATACATTGCTTTATAACTATTCCACCTACCTGACAAGTAAGCAAGATAATAGGGATTGGTGTTATTTTTCTCCATTTTGTAGATGAGGAAACTGAGACACTGTGAATTTATGTAACTCTGAAGTATAATTTCACTTAGTTAGCCATTCTTTGCCTATGTCTTAACTGGCATAACATTTCTCATCTTAACATATGTCAAAAAATCTACATGCCTTAAATTTCTAGTTTTGTATTTTTACTTGCCAAGCAGCACCATGAGCATCTCTTACAGAAATCCTGTCATTGGTTTGATGATCAGATGAGACAGTCTATGGAAAAAATATATTTTTGAAATCCATAAGGTTATTTCAAATAAGGACATCCCTAAATTTTTTTTAGCATTATGGATGAAGACAATAATTTACACCTACTTCTCACTGTATCAACTTCAAGTTCTTCATAGGATGCTGATCATCCAAGTTGCTTAGTCATTTTTTGCCCTACTCATGGTTTTTATGCTACCCAGCACCCCTCAGTAGCAGCCTCCTGGCAGGGGATTACCAGCGATACGAGAGCAAACCAACAATGCCATTAAATGAGAAAAAAATAGACCGTAACCACAGAGTCCAGATGTAAAGTGGCATAACAGTTTTCATTCAGAGGAAAGGAATAAGAGGAAATGAAATGAAAATAAGGGAGAAAATACTCTTTAAGCTGGAGTATTTAAAGGAATTAAGAGACATTCTTTTTCACATCCCATATGGCTTTATGAGGATTCCGTCCCACCATCCACCCATATCTAGCTCCATGTTCCTAACTTGTCTGCCTCTATTATGGTTCTTCAGAAACTTTCATTTGATGTTTGGCCAGGGGTCATTAATGAAAGCTGTGCTTCCCACCACTTAATGAAAAGAGAGAACCTATGTGATCGAGACAGCTTGTGTTGGTAACCAAGAACGTGCCTTGATGAGAGCTCTCCCCGTGATTCTGTGTACAGACAGTATTGGGACCTGCCCAAGAGAGCAGCGACTGCTGATGGAGAGTACACAGTGCTGGCTGCTGGGAAAAGATGAAGCTGGCCGATGTCACTTTAAGGAGGCTTAGCACCTCTATCGCAGCCAGGCATTGCAGTACATTCTGATCACTTTCTCACACCTGCAGATGCTTTCCTCATACGCTGACAATATTCCCTTCACTGTTTTGAATTTGAAAGTAATTTCATTTGGGATCCTGCTTTTGAGAGAAAAATCAGCTTGGTCTAAATTAAAATGGTTCTCTAGGAAATGCTGGTTTCACCAGTAAGTTGCTTAATTATTGGCTGTAATTGATCAGGCACTATCAGATTATCACAGTAAGAAAGATACTTCTAATTAATAATTATTTCATGCAGCTTTTTAGTACAGTCTGTAGCTTCTCCAAGGTATGCCACACAGCTAAGCTGACCCATAGAGGGTATTTGAGACTAAATTTCTATGGAAAACAACCATTCACTTACTCATGTGTCTCATTTATTCATTCTACTGTTGCTTCTCTTGTAACTCTCTCTGAGGCTGTAATTTTAAAATGTAACAATAATCTCAGTGCCTGTGTCTTTACCATTTTATTGTTGTTATGTTTTCCTGGTTTGTCACCAGAGTCACAAAAACTACAAACAATCTAATATTTTTTACAGCAACAAAAATCTAGCAGTCTTGCCAACACAAGAAAGGGGCTGAAAACTCTAGAGAACAAACACATCACCCAGTGAGTTTATTACCATTCTGGATGTGTAATTCCTGCGTTTATGGTGCACCGAGGGTGTTCAGCAGTCTGCAGATATAGCTATAAACACAGAACAGATGCTGTAATGAAGAGCTTCCAACTGATCTATCTGTTTGAATATTATTCTGAGGAGTGACAAGTCTGACTGCATTCTCATAACAGGCTGTTTCTGAGACACATGGGTGGGATGACATCGTGGGTCTGTTTTTACAAAGTTTACTTCAATTTTTTTTTATTTCATTCACAGCCAAATATCTGACTCAACCAAAGGTTTGGGCACTTGTTTTACATATTCTAAAATGTAATATCAATAAAATGGTTGTCTGGGTTACTTGAGTTGCTTATAGTTAGAAGTCCTATAAAACATAATTCTACCTTGGAATATTAACTGAATAGTATATTTGCCTTGAGATTTGTAATTTCTTTAACTGTTAGGTTAATGTATTTGAATGGGAAAATATCCAGGCTTAACCTAATGTAAAGATATTGGTAAAATTCTCTTTGTTGGCAGTAGAAGAAAGATATAAACTCATAGATATTCACAATTAAATTATTTAGATCCAAGTGATTTATTGCTTCCCTTTAAAGCCAAAATGAGTTAACATTATGCAACTGAAAAAAAATTATGTAAATGACATGTTTCCTTTAAGAAAAATTATATCAATGACAAAATGTCAAACTAACATTTCTAGTTATTTTCTGGATAAATAACCTCAATGAGTGCCAAATAATTTGATGGCACATGGAACTAAAATGTGATAGTACACTTCTATGACCTGTATAACTATGCAAAACTAAAATAATTACAATCACAAAAAGGCATTAGGATGATGCAAGCAAATAATTTTAAAACGTAGGTTTCTAAATAAATAGAATATTATTATGTTCTTATGATTGTTTTTTGAGCATTTGAATATATGTTTCTACTGAGTATAAGAACTAAGTGAAATACTAAATGGAGTGATGCTGTGAAGAAATTTTACTCTTGGTCTGCTAGAAACACTTTTGTCCACAAATAGAAGTAAATAATCATGCAGCATTAGTGATTATGCCCTGGATAAGGATTTGAATTTGTCTTTCCTCCTTTGATTATGAAAGGAAATATGATAGTGAGCCAACAGACATCACAATCAAATAGAAATAACAGGTTCTCTTTTATAGAAAGAACTCATTTACTATTCTAGCTTGTAAATGAGAAAATCTGTCATTTTGAAGTTATTTTTCCCGTAATAACACAATAAATGGCATTAAAAGTTATTACAATTCTTCACTTACTTCTATAGCAAATAACATAAGATATATCAAAACAAAGTACTTGTCATAAAATTTTACTGCTTCATAGTAATATTTATGGAATACCTACTGATTATTCATTCATATATTCAATCAATCATTGTTTCAACAGTAATCTTAGAAGCACTTTATAATATTAGTGTTAGGTAATATTCAAGATAAAAAAAGATATAAGAGGCAGAAACTGACTGTGCCAATCTTGCAACATAGTAAGGGAGACATTTAAAACCCTGACAGAGTATACTGGTATAGGTGCCATAATAAAGGACCAATGTAATTTTATGAGTGTTCAGGGAAGAAAGAGATTAAGGTCAGCTAGTGGAGTAATATCTGTGGAAAGAAGAGAAAAGATTTCTTAATAAAAGTGGAATTTTAAGTTGACCTTAAAGGATGTTTTTCAACAGGAGAAACTATGCTATGATGAGACCATTTCTCATATGGAAAATAATGTAAGTGAAAGTTCAGCACGTTAATGCATTTTCAGGCCACAACATGGAATCTGGTATGAATGAAGTACATGGAGAAGTATAGTGGTGGGTAAATATGTAAGTTCAGAAAGAGGACATATTACAGATAATGATCAATTGTTCTAAGAAGAAGCTTAGATATTTTTGTATATAAACTACAAGATGCAGTAAAGATTTTTGTGAAGTATTATGATCATGAGTAAGCTTTTTGGCGGGGGAAGAGATCGACTGTAGAAAGATGCTTGAATAGAGTGCTATAATAATCCAAATGACAGGTTAAAGATAAAAGTCTTAAACTAGAGTAGTGAAATGAAAGTCAAATCCAAAGCATCATATATGCAAAGAGTTTTTTGAACTTCATTTATTAGAATTGAAATATTGATTTGGGAAGAAGAAGGAAGGAATAAAAAATAGAATACCACTCTCATGATTTGAGCCTGGGTGACTAGAAAAAATACAGCTACCATAAAAACAGATCAGAACTATGGGAGTAAGACTGGGGAGATGCTGATGATTGGGTTTCAGATTTATCTATTGAAAATGCTATAAAAGCATCCAAATAGAAACATTTTAAGTTATTTAGAAATTTAAGTCAGGAGCTCAAGAGAAAGGTATGAGCCAGATTTCTAGATTTGATGGCTCAGTTATCAGAATATTTAGAGGCCAAAGCAGTGATATGACATAAGGAAAGAAGAAAATAGAAGGAAGAACATTAGGAAACACACTTGAGAGATAAGGACAGTCAGAAGGTGTTAAAAAAAAAGGAATCTAACAGAATGAGGAAACAGAGGAATTGCAGTATCATGGAAACCAAGGAGGGGACCGTGTCTTAGGCAGCTCAGGTTGCCATAGTAAAATCCCACAGACTGGGTGGCTTAAAGAACAGATAATTTTTACAGTTCTGGAGGCTGGAAGTCCACATCAGGGTGCCAGCATGGTTGACTTCTCGTGAGACCTCTTCCCTTGGATTGCAGACAGCTGCCATCTAGCTGTGTGCTCACATAACCTCTTCTCTTTAGGCACAAGGGAAGTGAGAAAGGGAGGAAGATCTGTCTAGTGCCTCTTACAAGAGCACTAATCCCATATGAGGCCCTCACTTTCATGATCGCTTCTAACCCTAATTACCCCCCAAAGATTTATCTATTGATACCATAACATTGGGATTTAGGACTTCAACATATGATTAGCAGGCCGGGGTAAAACCATTCAGTCCATTAACAGAAGACAAAACTTGGGATCCTTGAGATACCCAAGGATGGAGATACTATGGTTATTTTTGACTGGTTTTAAGAGTGTAATGTGGGTAGAATTTATATTGCAATAAGTTGAGGTGTTTGGCATTAAAGGAATTAAGATGTTTAGATACTATTTAAGGAAGCCAAGGAAAAGAAATAAGTGGTATAATAGAGGAGAAATTAAAGCTTGTAGTATCTGAGAAAGGAGCCTATAGAGCAGCGGTTCTCAACCTGTGGGTCGCGACCCCTTTGGCGGTCGAATGACCCTTTCACAGGGGTCACCTAAGACCGTCCTGCATATCAGATATTTACATTACGATTCATAACAGTAGCAACATTACATTATGAAGTAGCAACGAAAATAATTTTATGGTTGGGTCACAACATGAGGAACTGTATTTAAAGGGCCAGAAGGTTGAGAACCACTGCTATAGAGAAAGAAACATTGAAAATATAAGATATATCATATGGTTTATGCTGGGAAGCCTGACTCATTAATATAGAGTTTATATACTAACATAGAACTCTGCATTACACCTTCATGTACAGAGAGTTCTAAAAACTGGTGGCACGCATCATTATTATCAGTTCAGAATATCCATGCTGTGTGAACGGAGGAGCTGTGTATCTGCTGAAAGTGGAGGCATGCAAGTGTTACTCTGTGTGAGATGTGTATGAGGAAGGGCACCCTGTTGGACATGGCTTGGCAACCTGTCCATGCTTGGCCACAGCTAAAGAGAGATGAGGTCATTTGCATTCCATCTGTTAGTTTTAGTGCCCAGTGTACTAGTATAATGTTACCTACTCAAAAGGGTAACATGTGAACAATGTGTTTCTAAAGCTAATTCAAGTGTAAAAATGTTAGCAACTTGAATAATGAAGAAATTAAGGAGAGAGTACCAGTAGATTTGGAAGTTTCAGATCATGAGAACAGAGCCTATAGGCATTAATTAGAATCCTTTGACTGCAAGTTATAGAAGTCAATTAAATAGCCTAAGCAAAGGAAAGTGGAGTGTTTAATAGAAATAATATAAGGAACAATTTCAGGTATCTCCCAGTAACAAGGTTTGGAACATTTCGGGGCCATGTATGGGACTGGATTCCTAATGAGAAAGGCTCCAGGCCTCTATCTCATCTTTGTCTCCCTGCATGCCTTCTGATATTCTCCTTATAGATCTGCTTTGTTCATTTCTTGGACCCTCATGGTGAGTCTCAGGAGAGACCAAAGATACTGCTTCAGTTCCTCTACCCAGGTGGTTCTACAGAACACAGAGAGAGACTGATTGGCTCAACTAGGCTCAGTGGTCTATCTGCTGAGGTCAAGTTTGTAATGGACAAAGGGTGGAGTCACTGAGTATAACACTGTCTTCCAGAGAAGTATCACTCCTATTCCCCATGAGTAGGATCGGGGAGGCAATTCACAGAGAGAGGGGTATGATTTGAGATGAGCAGAAGCCTTGTAAGTGTCTAAACCAGGGTAAGCCCATCTCCACCCAACCCCTATCCTTTTTCCCTTGCCATCTGAATAAGTCACTTGTAAGTACCAGCACTTTATATTTAGAAACATTGACAAAAAGGAACTACAAAACCTACATAGTGGTGGCTAGCCAGCCAGCCAAATAATTAATCACCTATCCATGCAAAACAGGAGTAATATCCCAAATTCCAGTACATATGCCAGTGGGGGGAAAAGAAAACACCGTGGCTCTGGCACACCATTTATTATGCAGGTGTGAGATGTAGAATCAAACAAATTTAACAACCAGACCTTTTCTAGAGATTCCTGGCTAAAAAATGCTTCTCAGTTGCCTCAAAATGAAAAGAAGAAAAAGAGGAACAAAGAGGATGACAAAATATTATTTTAAAGGAAAACAGAGCATTACAACATTATTTTCTGAATGAATTAAAATATATCACAAATTACAGGACAACAATAAAATATTACTTGCTAACTGTCCTTAATCTATAATAATAAAAGCATAATATGCTAATTAGACTGGACGTCCTTCTAGATGACCTTCCTGATGAAGCTGGGGCTGAGAGGGAAGCCCGGGTCCCGGCTGCCAGAGGGCAGCCGGTGCCAGCAGCTGGGGGAAGGAAAACCTATTCTTGCAAAAATTTTGTGCATCGGGCCTCTAGTAGAATAGTAAAAGAAAATCAGCTAATATTTAATAAAGTTAACCCCAAAATGTCTGTTATTTGATTTTATTTTAAAGGGGTAAAGAGAAACCTCCTATAGTTGAAGGCAACTTAATACCCTCTATGCAGATTATTTTTAAGATAAATGAGGAGTCTACTGCTAACAAAATTAGGCCAAGTCCCTAGTGATACTGCTAACCATATTGAAAAACAACTTGCTTAAAATAAATCAATAACAATAGGAAATACTTTCCTTTCCCTGACTTTCCAGTTATGAAAATATATACTGTTATCTTGCTCCTAGTAAATGTTCTCAAGCACTGTGAGAATTAGTATCATTTTCTGCTTGACCAGACTTTGCACTGATTATGTTATTTGGCTTAGGTGGATATGGGATGAGGAGTAAAAAATGTATTAACAAAGGAAAAAAATTAAGACCTATATGATCAAAATCAAAAGAAATTATGACAAGAGGGCAGGAGTGGGGTGAGGGAGCAGAGGGATGGTTGTAGTTCTGTCAGCAGCCAGCTCTGTGACCTTAGCCATTGATTATGTCTTCTTGCAGGCATGTCAGGTGATTTTAGTAAGGTTTTCATAATCCAGTCCTTTGTTTAAAAAATATACGGAGGGGTTATTGTTGTACAGACTGTGGACAATTTGCTGGTGAAGATCTATTGCATGGTCCATGACCTCAGAGAACTTCAAGTACAGTGGAGGACACCAGCAAGAAACCTGAGGATAACCCTGTGACAGAATGAAGTCCTATGGCAGAGGAGGGGGAGCATGTTCTTTTAGGAGACATATAGCAGGGGCCTCTACTATTGAACTTTGAGTGGGAGAAGGCCTCAAAAGTCAATACTAAGTCGAAAAAGAGCTATGACCATGGTTCCATTAGCTAAAAGCTACCCCAAGTGGTGGGTTAAGGTGGGGGAAGATACAGAGAGAGTGTTCTAGGCAGAGGCTATGTGGGGAGCGGGGGGAGAGGGGCAGTGAGGAGGCAAGAGAGACCGCAGCATATTAGCAAAATGAAAAAAAAGAAGGTTTCATAGGGCTGACTATAATTTCCTATAGAAAGTATTTGTTTAGCATCAAATGTTTAAAGCCAAAAGTTATTCTAGGGCTGATCCTAGTATAAAGTCAGTTCTTCTCTGATGATTGGAATGGTTTCAAGGTCTGATGCTACTTTTTAAGACTGGGAAGAGAAGCACTAATGACCCATTCATTCAGCAAATGATTTTAAGACACCTACTATGAGGCATTGGGGCAAGTGCAGGAAATACAGTGGTGAACAAATCAGATCTGGCCCCTGTTTTGTGGAAGTTGATAGTCAGGAGACCAGACTTTGAATGAGTAACCACAAGTGTAGTTAGTTCTCTTAAGGATTAGAAGGATCTGACCAGTCTTAGTGCATGGAGGCTAGAAACATTCTCCCAAAAAAGTTTTATCTCAGCTAAGACTTCTGAAGGAGCAAAGAGGTTAGCTAAGAAAGGAAGCGGGGACTGGGTAGATAAGTCAAGGAATAAAAGTGTAAAGGCTATAAGCTGGAAAAAGCACTGATGGCTGTGGGAAATGAAATAATTCCAGGATGCCTGGAGGTGAGAAAAAAGGCAAGTGTGATGAGAAGGGACTGGAAGGGTCGGCTGAGACCAGATCACTGGAGACCTGATCACAGGCCTTAGGAGCTTGGATCTTGTCCTCTGAACAATGGGAAGCTGCTAAAGTGACAAAGTAGGGGTGCAGTGCGATCAGTGAGAAGTGTGTGTCAGAACTAGCACCCCAAGCTCAGTGTGAGGAGAGCAAGGTGAGAGGCTGGGGCTCTGGGGTGGGGGTGAGGCGGGGGAGGGCTGCCGCAGCGTCCTGGTGGAAGACCATAGTGGCCTGACCTAAGGCTTTGCCAGTTGGGGTGAAGACAGTGAGCAAAGATAAATGCTTAAAAGGTAAAAATAAAAAAGTAAGGTTGCTTTACAAAACTCTATTTTAAGATCCACAAACAGTAAGCACAGATATGCTTTCACCTCGGGGTTGTTTGGCTCCAAACCTATGATATTTGAATTGTGACCAGATGTAATGTGTTAACACATCTAAAGCATGATTGACCTACAAGAGGGTGAGACTGATCAGACACAAAAAGAGAAGAGCAGTCACTGAAACAAACAATGGAAATGACCATAGACCTCTTGGGTGTGAAGTTGGGTGAAGGAAATTGTGACCCATAGGATTTTTGAAAATGTAAGTCCAAATGACAAGATGATCCCTAGGACTAAAAGGATGAAGCAAACTATCTTAGTGTCATGCCCTCAAATGTTTAAGTATTGAAACTTGCAACCCTCCACCTCTTCTCTGATTCCCTGGGAACAGGCAACTACTCAATGTTGTCTTCCCCTACCTATAGGTCTACTTATGCATAGTTTAGTATCCTAAATCCTGCACATTATTTCCCATTGCAAATGAAATTGGAATTCTGGTGTATGACGATCTCATTACATGAACTTGTTTAATAGAAGTCTTACTCTGGTTGATGTATCATTCTTATTGGGCAAACAAAGCAAGTTCTGCTGCTGGACCTGCCTGGGTGGTGAGTGGTGGGAGCAGTGACTGCCAGGCTGAGAACCAGATCCTGGGTAAGGGAATCCCTCATAAACTGCACAAAGTTAGAGCGAGTTTTTTAGTAAGTCTAATAGTGTGGCCTTTTAATTAGAATATTTAGTTCACTTACATTTGATAAAAATGCTGACAAACTATTTTCTACTTGTCTCTCTGAAATGATTATTTCCATTTAAAAATGTCCCATTCCTCTCCTTTCTTGCCTTCTTTGGATTAATCTAGTATTTTAATATTCAACTTTCCAATCCATTAATGTGTTAGTTTTATATTCTTTTATTATTCTTTTTATGGTTACCCTAGCGACTACAAGAAGTATTCTCTAACTTTTTATAATCTCAAATAAATTACCATAGCAGTTTTATCACTTTCAAACAAGGCAAGTATCTTAAAACACTTTAACTGCATTTACTTTGTGTCAACTTTGTGCTTTTATGTAGTGCATTTTAATTTTGCACATATTTTACATTACTATTATTGTTTTGCATAATCAATACTTATATATTCCCACATATTTTTCCTTATGTTGTATTCCAATTATGGAATGAACTGGTTTGAGTGTGTATTGCAGTTTTACAAAGCTTGCTGTGCTTCCCCTGGTACATCCTGTCCAAGGGTACAGCTACCCAGGGGTCCTGAATAAGAACCTGGGTCCCAACTCTTGTGTCTCTCATTCTTTAAAATGTCTTGAACTCCTGTTTTGATTCTTCAATGCTATGAGACTTTCAAAAACTTCACTGAGTTTTAGCATCTTTCTGCTTAGCTTTGTACCCTGTGCTTTGTGCAGCGTAAAATTTGCAAAATTTTCTAGAGAAAACCCATCAAATGTTGGTCTCACTTTTCTTGACCTTCCTTTCTCCAAGATCTTGGCTTCTCAATTCCTGGCTGCCTTGGAAGACTTGAACTTAAATTTCTGTGCCTATAGTCCTGTGAATGTATCAAGTTTTCTTGCTTCTTTATCTCTTAGTTAAGACCCTCTGCTTGGATTCTCAGTCCGTTTTCCTGTACCAAGAATGATCAGATATCCCAAGGGAAAATAGAGCTTAGAGATTATCAATTTCTTCAAAGTTCTCTTCTTTCTGATTTATTGGCCCCTTGGATTCTGGTTGCCATGAAAGTAT
This sequence comes from Myotis lucifugus, assembly GCF_000147115.1. Taxonomy (NCBI): domain Eukaryota; kingdom Metazoa; phylum Chordata; class Mammalia; order Chiroptera; family Vespertilionidae; genus Myotis; species Myotis lucifugus. The sequence continues at coordinate 5,542,457 of NW_005871059.1, read as the reverse complement.
CCTAATGTCTTTAAAGAGTTTTAAAAATATTTTATCTGTTTTTTTTCTAGTTGTTCTCAGAGGAATAATTGCTTTACCCCAACGTGCCATATCTTAGCCAGAAGCAGAAGTCTTCTTATACCAATTTTAATATGTCCCATTCCCCTTTCTCAATAGGCTGTGATATGACTAAGATTTCTTTGGGGGCTACGGTGACTATTCTACTATTGTGAAAGAAATCCTATATAATAAAAGAGAAACATGCAAATTAACCATCCCTCCGCTACGCTCAAGCTACGCCCAACAGCCATGCCCACCAGCCAATCAGGAGCGAGTATGCAAATTAACCCAACTAAGATGGCCACGGCAATGGAGCTGGAGCAAGCAGGAGGCTTGGGTTGCCCCTGGCGATGGAGGAAGCCAAGCTTCCTGCTCAAGGCTACAAAGTTTCAATTATAGAAAATAAATAAATCCCAGATACCTGCTTCCAGCCAGCCGTGACCTCCGCTCAAGGAAGGACCTGGGCTCCGCTCAAGGCTACAAAGTTTCAATTATAGAAGATAAATAAATCCCATTTAAAAAAAAGAAAAAAGAAAAAAAGGAGAGGCTGGGAGCTTGGGTCACTAGGGGGCATGGCCAGCCAGAAAACGGCCATCAGCCCCTCACCCAGGCTGGCCAGGCACCCCAGCGTACCCCCACCCTGATCCGGAACACCCTTCAGAGCAAACCAGCCAGCCCCCACCCGTGCACAAGGCCTCTATTCTATATAATAAAAGGGTAATATGCAAATTGACCCTAATAGCAGAATGACTGGGAATGACTGGTCACTATGACACACACTGACCACCAGGGGGCAGACGCTCAATGCAGGAGCTCTGCTCAGCCACAAGCCAGGCTGATGGCTGCCAGCACAGCAGTGATGGTGGGAGCCTCTCCTGCCTCCTCAGCAGCACTAAGGATGTCCGACTGCAGCTTATGCCTGCT